>NC_073746.1:148625805-148932055 GCF_029784135.1 Toxorhynchites rutilus septentrionalis
GTTTGCTCTAACGGCAATGGGTTCTAACGCGCAGGAAGGGGAGTGGGAGCGCATAGTATTTTGTTTTACACTGAAACAGTGCTTGTGAAATAATAGTTGAACATTTCGGGACAGTGAGAAGGAAATTACTCTAATGCTAATTGCGCAACGTGTCCAAAATCGTACCGCAAGTTTCGATGGTTCTCGACTAGATCGGATTTCGAGGTCTCTCGTGTACAGCCTCAACGCTAAATGCACCCCGAGTAACTGCATAACGGTGTGAGCATGAATTGGAGCAGGTGCATTAGCGCTGTCTCAGAAGTGTGACAGTTGAATAAGATGATGAAATTGTTGCCTCGTACGTGTATCGCAGCTCTCGTGAATAAGTAAACACACAATCGCCTCGTTCTTGAAGGTTCACAAGAAACATGGGGTTCTAGAAATAGGTGCAGCGGTGACGAGTAGGGTAATTTGCAATCAAGGATTTATTGCACGTGTAAAATTGCCCTCTGCATTTTCAGTGCAGCGCGTGTCAGATTTGAGCCGATAGGAAAAAGTGCCCTGAATTGGTGGAATTGTGGGAATTTTTGCTTCCCATCGCAGTTGGGTAGCGGTTATCTTATTCTGATTCATGGATGTAAGAACAATGTCACACTCTAAGCATTGCGCAGTTGGCTAATCTAATTCCCCGATAACAGAGTTTGTGTACAATCTCGGTCATCAGAAATGATGACGATTGCTCATCCGTGAGTTAGTTTACTTAAAGTGATGTTTTTCGTGAAACGTTGATGTTATCTGCTCCCTCAAAAATCTTTGTAAGATGTTTTCTTGATTTTATTTTGAACCGGAATTCTGTTCGTTCTGTTGAAAACGGGAAGAACCGATAGTTCCGTCGTATTCTACAGGGTACTTCGTCCCTATCTGGATCTTAAGCAACCGGTATCTTTTTTTTCGTTCGTGAAATATTATTTCAGTTCAATTTCAATCATATTTTGTGGGAATATATGATTTATGCTAACTGTCTAAGATCGTAGAAGTTCCCAAAAGGCAACATTATATCTTACATGGTTGCGATATCCCATGATATTCAGCTAAACGCGATGCGCAATTCAAGAATTAGCTCGATTTTGTCTTAGCAACAATATAAAATATAAAAACAAACCATATTCATACTTGGAAAATTTATGCAATAATTCTGTTATTCAAATCTAGATGGCGCTCCCTGTAAATACCCATTACTACGTGTCTAAGCCCAAACAAACAATGGACGAAGCTGCAGAATATTCCACAAAACACAAAAACGTGTAACAGGTTAACCCCCGATATCTGAATCTAAGACGCAGAACAGGCACGCCAATAGGCAGCTCGTAAGCAAATTGATTCATTAGAGTTCCTGCGCATCAACAAAATGAAACAAACAAACAAGTGCAACGTACCGCGCGTCCCCATACTGAATTATCAGGAAAACATGATTCACGTCCTCGTGCCAGTAAACACCACACTTTACCGAGAAGTGACCAGCACAAATTTGCAAACACACATTCCACGATCCACGTTTTCTCTCATCCGCGTTCGCTGCTCTCTCATCCACCCTGAAACCAAACCGCTCTAGTTCATCTAATCTTGTTTTGTTGTGGTGAGTCGCTGCTGCTACTCCTGCTGCAACAATTACATTCACAAAACACGAGCTGGGTATTACCGCGTCAACGGAGCGCGAGTTTACAATAAAAATCAATAACCGCCACGCTCCTCGTTCTGGTCGTACGTAAGCATGCACGCGGCAGCGCTATTATAGTGGTGCACGTTGTCACATGTCGGCTTCACGTGCAGCTCTATTGATTACAACACACCACCCAACCACTCCTCCCAACGGATCGACCGACCAAGCCGAGCCACCCACTCAATTGCCTTCCGTTATCTGTGTTGTTGTCGTCGTCTGTTATTGTAGTTCATCGTGTTATTGCTTCAGTTTTTCGCGTGTCTGTCAGGGTTCCCATCGACCTGCGATGACGGCAATAACGCCGTAGCGCGTCGCACGTTTTCACTGACACTAACTGTTTCCTTTTCTTTTTGTTTTTGTTTTCGCGCTCTCCACAGATGAACTAAGACGAATTATGATGGTTGCGGATTTTGTAACACGGCAGCAGAACGGTTCGCCAATCAACGGTGAAATACCCGGCCAGAATCATAACAACTCCAATATGCCTGGTGAGATAACATAGCCACCCTCCCGAATTCACGGAAGCCATCATTAATTATTTCTGTTTAATTTCTTCCCAATCCACTCTCATAGCACACAGTGCCTTGCTTATGAGCAACAATTCAACGGGACGCGGAAGTCCCACGAGTGCGGAGGAGGACTTCAACGGCAATGGGTACGATATGGCGGCCCACCTCAAGCGCAAGGAGCTATTCTCCCAGCGCAAGCAGCGCGAATTCATCCCCGACAACAAGAAAGACGACAGCTATTGGGATCGACGTCGTCGCAACAACGAGGCGGCGAAACGGTCCCGCGAGAAGCGTCGCTTCAACGATATGGTCCTAGAGCAACGGGTAGTCGAACTGACCAAAGAGAACCATGTGCTAAAAGCGCAGCTGGATGCTATCAAAAGCAAGTACAACATCTGCGGCGAAAACTTAGTGAGTGTCGATCAGATCATGGCCACGCTGCCAACCAACGAACAGGTGCTAAGTTCGACCAAACGCGTCAAGATCACCAGCACATCCCCGATAGGGTTCCCACTGGCAAGAACGCCAGTCCCGCAGCCTTCTCTGACACCCCAGCCAGGATCACAGCTAGCGCATCATCATAATGCGCCCCATGCCCAGCAACAGGCTATCCAGCAGCAACTTACAGCCCAACAACAACCTCCTCAGCAGCTATCCCAGCAAGCCGCAGTCATTCACCCCAACCCCAACATCGAGTCACCACCGCCACAATCCATCGCCTCCCAACTCCAGCAGATCACAATCCAGCACACAAACTCTCACTACGGTCATCATTCGCCAGCCGCCAGTCTATACCGCGAGTACGAACCCATGTCCACTGGTAGCACCCGCTGCGAAAGCACTAAGCACGAGCCAACCATTCGAAGCCCCCTGGCCAGGGTGGACCTACTGGATCGAGACGAGCATCGAAGCGAACCCTTTACCGACCATCGGGAACGTAACCGCGAGCGGGATCGGGATCGCGAAATGGATCGCGACGACATTCCCGTACTGCAAGTTCCTCCCTTCGGCTCAGCAAACTCGCACATCAATGGACCCCATATCTCGCACCACCCATACTCCTCGACCTACACGATACCCAACTATCCGGCTAGCTACGCTGGTAGTCTCTACCCGTCACCCCCACGGGAGATCAACGCACTACTAACCGCGAACGTACTCAACCTCAGTCGCCGAGCACCATCCCCGTACGAAACCTCCAACGGGACGGCGTCCAACAGCAGTCACAGTAGTTCCGGCGATGATGATCACGATTTGCGTGAACCGATCCACGATCACAACAACAGCTTACCGGTGAAGCTGCGCCACAAGTCCCATCTCGGCGACAAGGACGCAGCCTCCGCTCTTCTTGCCCTGCAGAACATCAAACAGGAACCCCAGATTCGGCCTTCGTCCCCGTGGGACGATGGCGACGGATCGTCGGATGAGCGCGACTCAGGCATCTCAACCGAGTGGCCAACGAAAGCGGAGCAGAAAATGATGGTCCCAATCCCGTCGTCTCCCCCCTCGACGTCGGTTTCCTCGCTCACCGGGGGAAACATCGTAGGTGGGAAGATAACCTCCATCCCGGCGTCGGTCGTCATCAGCAAAAAGGCCGAGGAAAACATCCATCTCCAGTCGAAATTGGCCCGGCTGGAGTCGGAAGTGGCCACTATCAAGAACATGATGATTTCCAACACCGCTGGCAGCGGATTTGGTGTCACGGCGGCGGCACAGTGACACCGAAGGAACACCACATACAACCGGGAGATCTAGTTCGGTACTAATTTTAATTATTGTGATGAACTTTCGCGTCGAGGGTTTGAAGCCAAGAAGAGTGGGAGCCGAGTGAGTGCGGTAGCTTTTGTAAGATACGGTGGAATGTTTTTTTTATAAGACAGAAAAATGAGAATATTTATTGCTAATCGTTAAGAAGAAAGATAGCATTTTTGTCAGTTGTTATTTTTTGTTATTGTAATAATCAAGTCCTGGTTGGAGGGCGAAAGCCCCGATGACCGATAAAGAAGAGTGACGAGATAAGGCAGTTATATGCAACGAGGGAACAGAACGGAAAACAGTCCACATTTGATAACCTAGATTTTAACTGAACTGTTTAATACAATGCTGAGAGGACAAGCAGTTAAAAACAACTTTTATCTTCAGGGAAGATTATAGTAAAGAGAAAATGATTGCAGAAATTAATAGCTGTTGCGGAATTACCAGCAACAGACTCGCGTAGCATGTAGGCACGAAGTTTCGGAATTGTGATATAGTTTTGTTTGATATAGACCAGAGGGGCGGCGCGCTCCTCTATCAAATATATATATTTTATGAACAGCGAACAAAAGAAGAAGGTTATTTTTAATTTATTATTCTCTTCTGTAAGTACCACAGTTAGCAGCATGTAAACAGCTGCATAAGAAATTTATAAAATTTCTAATCTTTTGTTGGACGCCGGTGCCGGATGATACAGCTGGGTGATTAAACAGGCGTCCCACACTATGAGAGATCGACCGTAAACTACGCTATTGTCTTAAACATTTTTAATCCTAATACAAATTATGCGAAAACTACTTTCCAAAAAAACAAAAGTTGAACCGACTTTCAGAACTGATCCTTACCCATTACTTACAAATTTACTGAAGCAGTACTACTGAACTCTATAGTATCTATTATTCGGTAGTTTTAAAATTGTCATCATAATCAAGAGAAGATATGAAAATCAAATGTATAATTTGTATCAAATTTATGTATTTAAATATATATATTTTTAAAAATGACGCCGTTTCTCATTGAAACCACCATCACAGCCTCAGCAAGTTGCCCCCCTCAAGATATTCCCTTTCGACTTTTTAAGCTAACAGCTAAAATATGTTCGACAGAGCCCAAACTAAGACCTACGGAACCACAGAGTCATCAATACGGTCAAGATATCCAAATCGAAGGTAAGTAAGCACTCCACATTTCTGTCCATAAATGATGATGGGTCTCACATTCCGTTGGACCAGTTCAGATAATTTTTTGTTCAACGAAACAGCGGCAATGTAATATGAATCAAAATTTGAACATAGAAAAACCCAGACACAAAACATAAATTTTATAAGTAAAAATTTTCTAAACTTCTCTGGATCACATTAAGAGTGCATAGAATCACAAAAGGCATTTGTTGTCAGGTGGTTAATTTATTAACATCATAACCGGAACAATGAAAATCCTGAACTAAAAGCGCAGAAAAAAAACGGGACACATAAGCAAAAAAAAATTTGGGGCCTATTCTCTATCACGAGACGAGCAATTTGTCTCGACTCGATTCGGCTCCAGTCACTGTCGTGTCGAGCAAAATATCCTATTCCAGTAGGCGACCATCATTAAAATGCTTTATTTGGCAGATTGGGAGGAGTTCTGCCATTTTCAACAAATTTACAACCTGCATAAGACTACCTTAACACGTCGGAACATTGGGGATGAATAAGGATTATAAATTAAAATCGATGGGCCTTCAGATTTGGAATTCATCTTCTTGAGACAATTCTGATTGCGTCGCATATTTTTTAAATAAAAGCGTAGAAAACAGACACGGATGTTCAATCAACAACAACAAAAATTCAAACAAACTCGACTCGTCAGACTGTGACAGTTCAGACACTTGCTCTTAATTCGTTGAGTCAGACATGCTAGTCTTGTCTTGACGTAGGATCACTCTACGAAACTGAAAATAAGTAATGTAACGAAATCATGCTTTTTAAGCAACATCGTTCTTTCAATATATGTTATGCTACATACCATTATTACAATAAACAATAAATATAGTAAAAACACGTGAACAATTTGATGAATTAAATGGGTATGTTATTTCGATTTTACTCGAAACTCGTTTTTCCCCACAACGCAATGTTGTTATTTGGCACGTGTCACTTTCCCGAATCCACCTGCCTATTCTCCTTTCCCTTCTCTATGAATGCGTAGAACTTAACACCCACTGAGATCAGTCCACCAAAGCAGCTAGATTTAGGTTTATATTTATGTAGATCTGACCTGTTTAGTTTTTTTTGATAATGCACTGATAAATGATATATACCCATTCAGCACATAAAAAATAGAAGAAAAGAGCAGTGATAGTTTTAATTGTATGTTTGTGCACATTTTTGAGCATCGATTAAAAAAAAATCAGAGGGTGTCGAGTGTCCAGGTTAAAACGTGATCCTGGATTCTACCAGGTTAACTACTCTAACCCATTCAATTGATACCAGTTTATATAACAAACAGCTTTTCCAAAAGCCTTTATTTGAAGTATTGATAGAGTAAAATTTACGGAATTCTGGACAATAAAAAACTCATTTCAAATGCAAATAATCCGATCGAATTGTCTTCCGTAATAAGGTCTTTTATTCTAATATTTTCCGGAAATTTTATTGAGTGAAAAAGACCAAGAACAAAACAAAACAAGCCAATATTCTTAGGTGAAGCTACAACGTTCTCTACAACGAAGGAAAATTTAGACGATGGAGCGACTTCGACTATCGAATATGAAACATTTATCACAGTTATCACAAATTTGTTTTCCATTTTGAAAATATTTACACCACACGATTTCCAACTGGCACAGATTCTTTGTTTTACGTTTCTATCTCATTATTTATTATTTCTCTAACCATTTGTATAAAAAAAATTCATTTATCTAAACTGAAGAATTTATTAATAAGGCAAATGATGTTGTAAGACTAGCTTACATTTCTGAGAAAAATATTGAACGAAAAAATGAATTGCTTTGAAAATTGCAGAGCACCAAAATTCAAGATCGTTTTTCTCGAAATCAATCAAATGTCACATGGCCTGGCTTAAAACCGCGTTAAAAGCGACTTCAGTGTACTTAGACTTCACTACTGTCAACAAATAAACCGTTGAAGCTAGCGATTGACCAGGAGCGTCCAGAATTAACCAACATGAGAGGTGTTGTGTACCACCAGGACAACGCAAGGCCACACTACTCCGGGAGCTTGATTGTGAAATTTTAATGCATCCACCATATAGTCCGGATCTGGCACCAAGCGATTACCACCCTTTTCACGCATTGTATAACTTCCTGAGTGATAAGAAATTCGAATCAAGAGAAAAAAAAATATGGTTAGAGTTTTTCGCCAATAAGGACCAAAACTTCTATGAGAGATGCATTATGCAGCTACCTTTAGAATGGCAAGAAATTTTGCAACAGAACGGTGCATATTTGACCCACATTGGACAATCCGAAGTATTTCACGCAGAAAGTTTTAAATTTCCCGCAAAAATAATGGATAACTTTTTTTCCAAACTTAATATAATAAAAATAAACAACAACAAACCTTGCCTCAGCAACATTGTCTTAAAAGATCAATGAATGTTTGAAAGATCACTAACCGATCTCTGGTAAAAAGCAATTTGAGGCACGGGTTTCTATTAGGCATACCGGTAAGTTCCGTCGATTTTACTACAGATGGCCTAACTTGATTATTATTCCAGTGAATCAAAGTTCCAGACATTCGTTGGAAAGCTACTGTCATTGCGCGTCTTTTTCAGTATATGTTAAAAAGTTGAAGCGTTAACAACATAGTTTTTGCCACTTCGAATATGTCGAATTTCGTACCAACGAGAGTGTTTTTGCGGGGAGTGTTACTTCATTACTTCAATATGAAGAAAAAATCTGCGGAAAGTCATCGAATTTTGGTGGAATGCTCCAACTGAGCGAACGTGTCAGACGTGGTTCGCACGGTTTAAAAGTGGTAATTTTGACTTGGAAGACGAAAAACGTTCCGAATCGCCAAAAAAGTTTGAAGATGAAGAATTGGAGGCTTTACTCGATCAAGATCCGTCACAAACGCAACAAAAACTTGCAGATACACTTGCAGTAGCTCAGCAAACCATATCCGATCATTTAACAGCAATGGAAATGATCCGAAAGTTAGGACATTGAGTGCCAAATGAATCGAAGCCATGAGACGTCGAACGCCGTTTTTTTCACGTGCAAACAACTGCTCCAACGGCATAAAAGAAAGGGTTTTTTCATCGAAACGTTACTGGCGATGAAAAGTGGGTCCATTATGACAATCCTAAACGTCGGGCAACGTATGGATACCCCGGCCATGCATCAAAATCGACGGCCGCGCGGAATATTCACGGCCAGAAGGTTATGCTGTCTATTCGGTGGGACCAGCTGGGTGTAGTGTGCTATGGGCTGCAAAAACCGAATGAAACCTTTACGGCGACGACAATTGATGCGTTTGAGCCGTGCACTGAAGGAAAAACGGCCACAGTAAGAGCAAAGACACGATAAAGTTATTTAGCAGCACGACAATGCTCGGCCGAATGTCGTGAAACCGGTCGTTTGACTTGTGAAATTTAAACTTCGAAACGCTGGAATGGGAGATCCTATCCCAACCACCGTATTCTCCAGACATCCTTCCATTACTACGTTTTTGATCGATGCAACATGGCTTGGTTGACCAGCATTTCTCCAATTTTGATGAAGTCAAAAATTGGATCGATTATTTCCTCAAAGGGATCCGTGAATTGCTAGAAAGATGGGAAAAAGTTGTGACTAGCGATGGGCAATACTTTGAATATAAAATTTGTAACCATTTTTGCAGAACAAATCATTAATTTCTGGAAAAAAAAACGATGGAACTTACCGGTACTCCTATAAATCGTGTAGTACAACGAGACTTCTTTTTGTTAAAGAAAGTAGGAATCTACCAAAATACTAAAAACCATCTCGATAGAAAGTCAAAGAGAAAGGAATCGTGTGTTACCATGCTTCTACAATAAATACTATAAGCACTATTTGAATCCAAATTCCAATCAGAAGTTCATTCGGAGAGGATATTGAAAATACTGACAAAGAAATAAATATTCATTTCTTTATACTCAAAATACGGTACAAATTGATGAAAAGACGGGACAAGCAAAAATGGTCGTGAGTTGGCAGAACTCCTGAGTTATCCCTAATCCACGGTTTGTGATGTCCTGGAACAATTTGGACTAATTTTAACCGTCGACAGGAAGCTCGGAAATGGTAGAGAAGCCAAAACAGCTGACCCTAATACTCATTGGAAAGGAGTGGCTCTTTTCAAATGGAACGCGAAGTTGCCGATTATAGCGACGTATAAACTGCAAAGTTTAAGGCGGCTCGCACACCGCAGCAATAAGCAACTAGCAAACTGCAGTACACAATATGCAACAGGAAACATATTTTGTTGTTCTTCGCATACCAGAGCAATAAAAACCCCTGACATTATGCAAACAATCGCCTTAATGTACGAAACTTGTCAAAATATGAGCGATAAGTTGCTATTCAACCGACACGCCGTGTTGCTAGCGACATGTGTTGCTCTGTAAAGGCGACAGCGATATCGTATTGCGTCGGTGTGCGAGATCAACAAAGATTAAATGGAAAAATCCATTGGTGATAATATTGCTTATTGCATGTTGACAGTTGCTAGTTGCTCATTGCTCCGGTGTGCGAGCCGCCTAAAGCTTCCCTAATACAAACAAGGAAGGAAGTTGTCGAGATACGTAGTGAAGATGGCGAGAGTTTCGCAACTTTATGTCCAGAGAGCAGAGAGGAGGGCCGATTTGAGAAGTTTCAAGGCACAAGTTCTGGACCGTAAGACGAAGCAAAATTCAGAGGCTGAGAAACGCTCAAGGAAGCTTCACTACAAATTGTCAAAGAAATACGATTGAATCGTTATGGAGAGGGAAACGTATTTTTAGGCCGTTTGGCCGTTCTCGAACATTTGCTAGACAAGAATGTTATCCCTTGTACTACGGATCGATTCCCTGAACTATAACTGACGGCTCATGTTTTAGCCAAAAGAAAGAAGGCAAGTGACCGTGAAAGAGATTCGATGAACCAACGATGGTAAAGGAAGTTTTGGCAAAATTCGCTCGAAAATGCAAGACGTTTACAACAAAGTACAAAAGGAAATAAACTGCAATGAGAAGCAAAATGCCATCGCCAAAACCCGTGTCCAAAAGCATCGTGATACTGGATGAAACCTTCGTCAAGGCTGACTTCCATCAACTTCCTTAACAGGAATATTAATTCGACGTTCCGGAGCGTATTCGTAACATGGAAATGTCGAAATTTACGAGGACATTTCTGGCGACATTTCTTCTGGATATACGATAAAGTATGTCTTCAGAAGCATCTCTTGTCTAAAGAAGCACAACGTTAAACAACTTTGTGCTGGCCTGATCTTGCGTTCTGTCACTACACTCCAAACATGTTGAATCAAATTCGCAGGAACTTCACCCTATTGAAAAAAAAATGGACTACCATAAAAACAACACTTCGCAAGCATTCCAGAATTATTAAAAACAAGTTGGAATCAAAGATAGTTTGGATGGACTCTTTTCAACAAAAATTGTACAAGATTTGAGAATAAATGCGGGAAAATTTAGTAAATAAATAGAACAAATCACTAATCAGAAGTCCTTCATTTTTCATTGTTAGTCCTAAATATTACATGCGATTCCGATAAAAGGCTTAATTTTGGTGAGCAATGTTCTGTGTGAAACTTTCACCGAATACGCCGAGTTATCATAACTTACATGATTTACATGACAAACGTGTGCTCCTGTGACCGAGTGTTTAGCGTCACACATTATCATACCGGGGTTTTGCCAAAGACTTGAACTATGAATATGCGTATTCTGCGCTTGTCACTCCAGAATTCATTCTAGTTGTGTTATTTTGCATAGTAAATCTCAACTAAGTGTTAATAAATGACACAAGTTAATTTCTACGTTGAGACGGCAAAAGTTCCTCTGGGAACGCTAGTGTCATATCTGTCACCACAAACAATCCAAGAGACAGAAAAATACGTTTACAACATCTCCTCCGTACCTATATTTATTTGATGTCTATGAATCTAAAAGAAAACTTAATAATAAACCAAAAAATACAGTACACTTTTTTCTATTAATACGTCCATGTTATGGAATCTATGAATTTGATAATTAGTATCGCATGTGAGTTCATCTCTCTGGTAATTATGGAAGCTACTGTCCAATCGCTGTTTCACCGAGATCTTCATACAGTATCTGTCGTGTGATGGAAAAGACATTTGAAAACAAATATGAGTCGGACAGAATAGGTCATGCTCGGTTCAGTTCTGCAAAAGTTGACAGTCTTTTTTCGTGGACTCAATCTATTGGAAGACGACACAACAAGAAGAATTTGTGGTACAATAAAAATTAATGTGAGTTTGCAATAAAAACGAGAAAATTGAATGTAATGGTGGAATATCTTCCATTATCACATAACTCACGCATTGCATCAGTAAATTCCATTTGATGGGTCAATACTATAGGCCCTGTAGCATCTTATTGCATTCACTGATGAAGTTCAATGCAATTTATACACATCATGGTAGGTGCAGTGGATTTGGGAACTTCTTTCAACTTGCAATGACACACGCGTATCTTTGTGCTTTCTCAAAACTCAGAACTATCTATTCAGTGGCTTCCAAAATATGTTTTTTTTACAGAAGTGGTGTTTCTGCTATGGACACGATTCTCAAACCTTTGAGTAGCACGAAACCAACAGTCGAAAAGTAGTCGGAAACAAACTCCAAATATTCAATTGCGGATATTAGAAGGATGCGAAGGGTCACTGAAATGTTACTACCTCGGGCGCTGACTGATAATCAAAATGAACATCAGTTCGAAACATGAACAACTTGAAACTAATGCAGATTTCCTGTCGAAGATCTAACTAGAGAACTTCGATAATTGTTTTTAGAATGTCTATCGGTTCGTTTTTTTAGTTTTCTTTGCTTCTAGCTGTTGTATAAATATGAATCCGGTTTTTTATAAAAATACACGGTAATTATTTGCATTTATCCTCGAATGGTTTAATACATTTTATTAAAATAATTGACATTGTGAGCTGCTCATTTCTTTAATCTATCAGGCTATTCATGAATGCCAAACCAGTTATCGAATCATTTTCGCACATTTTCATGAGAATTGAAGCGCTAATCAGCGGGTGTGTATCCCACCAATGATATGGCAATCGGAAAGGATTAATTCTGATAAATAAGCCGCAGTAATTGACTTTTGAGCAATTACTGCGGCCTTTTAAGCTTTTGATTGATTATTTAATGGTGTATTTAAAAAAAACATTTCTAAATGAACAGTTCATAGTTCATTGATTTTTAGACAGCTTTTTTGCACATAATATATTATTCAGACATCTGGACAAATCATTGACCAATGATTCAGGATACGTCCTTACAATAATGGGCGCAGAAAAAACACCCCCATTTGAATTGAAATTACAGTTCCGAATCATATTTCGGACAGCTTTATATTTCGGTCGCACTCTGTAAAAATAACTTGAAATGCTTAATGCGCTGATGATATAAATAAAGGGTTCCTCTAAAGAATCAATTATTATATTAATTTTATAGTTATATCATCAAGGCATTAAGCAATTGAAGTTATTATTACAAAGCGTCCGAAATATGAAGCTATCTGAAATATGATTCGGAACGGTATTCCAATACTAAAAGTTTTTTCAAAATTTTCGGTATTACAGTCAATACTACGTAAAAGTAGGTTATTGGTAGACCATTTTGCCATTTCAGTATTGTATTAATTTATTTTTCAGAAAAACAAAAAATGGCTTTAATAGCGGTAACCCTTACGTTGCATTGGACATTTTTGCTATTGCTTTATATATTTTGTGTATTATGATGTATCTGTGCATAAATGAATTGTGTTTACAGTTTACAAGTTTACAGTAATCATTCCTAGCTATAGTGCAATTTATGCCTTTGCAAATTTCAGTATTTTGCTAACAACTCTTATTCCAAATATGTCGAAATATTCAAGATATTTGAAATCAATGGAAATTATAAATGACATATATGAAGATTTGGAATTTGATGAAGAGAAACTATAACAAATGACCACCACCACAAAATAGCGCCATATATATTTTTTTCACAACCCCATCAATATGGGTATCAAATGAAAGGGCAAGTAGAATACAGTTATTTATGAAAAATGCAAATCTAAGATGGCGGCCACTACAAAATGGCGGATTACCTATTTTCTCAGAACCCCATCAATATGGGTATCAAATGAAAACAGCAATTCCAAATGAAATCGTCCTAAAAATGCAGATTTTAAAAACTTGTATTTTTGATTCCAATGAAAGTGTGTATTCCGTTTGGGTTGGAGTAAATATGAGTTTTTCACAGCAATTGGCACTTTTTTGACTCAAGCGTAACTTTTGAAAAAGGCGTATCGATTTTAGTAAGAGAAATCTTAGATAATTTATATCTCAAAAACTATGAGTCGTACCGAAATAGTTTCTTAGAAAGAGTTATAGAGTATTGATGGTTGAATATGAAAAAAAATGTACACTGAGAAAAAAAATTAGTACTCTTTTTTTATTTACTAAATAAAAATTCAATTTGCAATATCCAAAATACACATTTTTTAATTTTTTTTTAAATTTTTTCATACAAAATAGAAGTCATGCAGAAAATTTAAAAAATGGGCCCAAGATAGTAAAACTTTTTTTGACGAACTTTGTGGAACATCGAATTTTTAGGAATATTCGAAACTTCGAATTTTTATATGTTAACAATCATTTTTAGCCACAAATTATGAATGATGTGATGTGATTTAAAACAAAAAAAGGTTATTATCAATCTTCTTCTAAATGTAGCCATTCTCGAAATACTCTTTTTTTTATTTACAAAATAAAATTTTAATTTGCGATATCAAAAAATATGTATTTTTTAATATTTTTTTCAATTTTTTCATATAAAATAGAAGTCATGTAGAAAATTTAAAAAATGGGCCCAAGATGGTAAACCTATTTTTGACGAACGTAGTGGAACATCGATTTTTTAGGAATTTTCGAAACTTCGAATTTTTGTATGTTAGCAGTCATTTTTAATCACAAATTATGAATCCTGATGTTATTTAAAACAAAAAAGGTTATCATCAATCTCCTTCTAATATTTGTAAATAAGCCATTCTCGAGATATTTAAAAAAAATATATGTAATTTATTGTCGTCTTAATAGTAAATAGGCCCTTTAAAGTTACGCTTGAGTCAAAAAATTTCCAATTGCTGTGGAAAACTCATATTTCCTCTAACCCAAACGGAATACACACTTTCATTCGAATCAAAAATACTCATGTTTTGTCATTTGTCGATTTCATTTGGAATTACTCAAAGGGCTTGACTAGTAGAACACAGTTATTTATGAAACATGCCCAAAAATGTATCAAAAGAAAGTTCTCGACTAGTAGAACATAGCAGATAATGAAAAATCCAATTTCAAGATGGCCGCAGTCTCAAACATCTAATTACTTTTTGAATGGTTTCATTCAGCTTGACCTGTTTCTGTGTATGTTTGAATGCCTCATTTGACACTACAAAAATAAATACATTTTTTGCGAGCACATCACTAACCGCAAAATTACTAGAAACAAACACTATTGTTAGATCTATCCGCGGAAATAAAAGAGAACTACCAAATTTCGCCAAACAGAAAAAAGATGGTATGCCACGTTTATCAAAATTCGAGTCATTAATCACTTGGTAAATCCAAAGTAAGTCAAACAGAAAAGTGCTTCTGTTGAGCTCAAAGCATAAATCTACAAGCACCGAAAAAACGATCAGATTTTACAATAATACTAAATACGGCGTTACTATGACGGATCAAATGCCATGAAAATACTCAATACAATCAAAATCTCTAAGATGGCTTGCGTAGATTTTCTTCAATATTTTTCATCTGTGTGGAATCTCATAAATTCTACACAGAAACAAACAGGAAAAAAATAAGACAGCAGTTTCTATTCCAATAAGCTAAAGAACTTGCCAAAGATTTTCAACAAGAACATCAGAAAGAAAGAGGTGTTACAGAAAACTTCAACAAATTCTAGTTCGGATTTTCATGTACCAGTGTGAACAAAGTACCAAAAAGGTTTTTGCAAAAAAAACTGCAAAAATCTGTTTCAAATTCAACAATAATATGTTAGGGAAATGTGCTACAATAATTTGTATAACATGCATATATATATATATATATATATATATATATATATATATATATATATATATATATATATATAAAATCTTATTTGGGACGGCGTGTTTGGGATTTTAAAAAAAAAGATATAATTTATTTCTCACTTTATTTAAAACGACGAACGATGCGCGGCACCGATATAGGATTGAATAGAACTGAAACTGAACACGGGTGAAGGTTCTGCTGTTGTATTTATTGAGTAGATTTGCGGATGCGGCTGGAATCGCCTCCTGGCTGGCTATTGGCTGACCTCGATCGTCCCTGATATCGGATAATGTGCTGATCGAGGTCCTTCTGATCACGTAATTATATATACATATATATATATATATATATATATATATATATATATATATATATATATATATATATATATATATATATATATATATATATATATATATATATATATATATACTTTTTAAAAAAAGGCTCACTTGACCCGTTATGGAATAGGTAAGAATCAGCGGTAGGTTTAGTGTTAAAATTATTTAGACAGATTTTATGCTTGGACATTATTCTCATATCAACATTGCCCGATTCCATACCCACGGTTGTTGTCTTCAGTCTTCAGAAATGCTGATTTCAAATTTATAACTCGGTTTTCGACCTGAGATATTCCAGATCTTTTCGTAGAATCCATTATCGCAGATTCAACGTTTGATTGTAAAACGCAAATATCAGATGAAATTCAGATTCCAGATCCTCGGATTACAGATCTAGATTCAAAAATTCAGATTCCATATTCTGGATTTAGCAATCACATATCAGCTTACATAGTCATATTTGTTCCAAAGTGGATCATTTAAGTCACTCCACGAATTTTTCTACCAATATGAATCCTAATACGACCAGTTCTTCCTACCATCACCTATCCCTATTTCGACTCATTGTTCTATGTTATAATCTACCGACACCATAACCAAAGATAGCGTAGTAATAACCCCTGACCATAGAAGAGGAACAAATGCGAGGGCTGTTGCAAAGTGTAGTACCCCACGAGAGTCGTTGTGACGGAGTGCGCGTTATGTTGGAGGGCACTGCCTAATCGGCGCTCCGTTGGGAAGAGAAATCCTGCGAGGGTGGCTGTGACGGGGCGCGCGTCAAGTTGGAGGGCGCTTCCTAATCGGTTCACGTCTCGACAGGTGAGAAACCCCGCGAGGGTGACTGTGACGGGTTGCGCGTCAAGCTGGAGGGCAATTCCTAATCGGTACACGTCTCGACGGATAAGCGGAATCTGGAGAGCAGGGTCAAGAAAATGCTGGCAATGCCTGTTGGTGGATTGAGAGAGGAACATTGCGAGGGTCGTTTCGGCGGAGCGAGAGCCTAGGAGAGCATCATCAAATCGGTGGGTACCCCCACGAGAGTTGCTGTGACGGAGTGCGCGTTATGTTGGAGGGCACTGCCTAATCGGCGCTCCGTTGGGAAGAGAAATCCTGCGAGGGTGGCTGTGACGGGGCGCGCGTCAAGATGGAGGGCGCTTCCTAATCGGTTCACGTCTCGACAGGTGAGAAACCCCGCGAGGGTGACTGTGACGGGTTGCGCGTCAAGTTGGAGGGCAATTCCTAATCGGTACACGTCTCGACGGGTAAAAGGAAGCCTGTGCTGCGGATGTGCGTGGCGGAGTACAACGGAAACGTAAATGAGATGTATAGAGAAAAAGGGAAGGATCAACGCTAGTTAGCGTTGAAAACTCGTGAAGTGCATGAGCACAGCCGCCCCCTGAAGTAGTCGCCTAGATGTGGTCCCGGGGGGAATGAGGCTACGAGTAGAGGGCTTGGTTTTTGTGGGTGCGATCCCCACTCGACGTCTGGGTTATCCCTTCCCAGATAAGGCTGGAAGAGCGTTCCTCACCTCTATAAAACCTCGTTCATCGCGTTTTGGTCAAGCCTCCCGACGAACTCTGGATACGCTTCCTCGAACATTGCGAGTATTCGAGGGCGACCGCTCATGTCCGTCTCCAAAGCAGTGCAGATGTAATAGGCGCGGATCACGAATTCATTCATTTCATGTGTCCACATGATCCGTCGCCTAGTAGTACCCACAAGTGTGGACGACTGTCGTCTGACAGTCGCAACACGCCTCGTAGGCGCAGCGTTTCGTTGGTGATGTCGATGGCTGCTGTTTCCGTGTGGCGGTAGCTCTTCGGGTTGAACCCGGCTGGTGGCCCGCTCTTGCACATCGCCCTCCAGCCGCTGGCCGCTCGCTCTTACGCCCGTTCCAGGACCAGCTCCAGTTCGGGGACCCTCCTCGGGCGATCGCATTCTGAGTATTCTTCGTGAACGTAGCTCCATTTTCTGGGTGTATCTCCTTTGCCCGGGAGACAGCGGGTTGGCAAGGCCTCCATGACCCGGGAGGCCTTCCCCGGGAGAGATATAGCGCTCTGACTCGCTCGCACCCCCTCACTTAGCCACTTTCGACACCCGTTCTCGGAGCCAAGACCAGGTGTGTGTTTCCAGTTCACGCCCGATCTAAAAATGTCGTCATATGATCTTCGTGGAGGCGTGAGATAGGAACATTTGAGACCAACAGGTAGGCTCCTACCCTAGTGTTGATCCCCATTTGAGAACCTATTGTCAGTTGTTATAGACAAAGAACATATTTGTTGCAAGGTTGTCCCACGTGTTGAAATCTAAGAGCATGCAGCGCATCCGGCTCGTCTGTCTATGCCATCCAAAAGCCTCCAAACGGATCTGACTGTTAAATCTAGAGAGAAAGTTTAGGTCAGCAATGAGATAGCAATTATGACTTCACATCTTCTCATAATTCGCTGGCAAAAACAGGATCAACGAAGAAACTGACATATTCTGTTCGGTGAAGTCAATTAGCTGTGTATGGGAATGACAAGAAAGATGGAAGGAGTTATGTTCATCTTCATAACACTGGCGTTGCTCTTTACAGAAGGGCCGTAAAATGTATGTCATGATTGATCTGCATCTCCCATTCTCAACACATTGATCATGATAGAATTTTAATACCTCATTGATGGGAGCTATAGCTGAATCGAAAGGTTATTCTTATAAATCGGAATACTGTCTGTTTGAACGATAATAGCTTTTTTATCCAATTTATCTATAAATACATATAAGAAAATTATACTAGAGTAAATCAGGCATATTACAGGTTGTTGATTCCGCTATGCGAGAACTTTATTAGTTGTCAGTGTGCAAAGTTACAAATAACACCCTGCCATTTCTGTTAACCAGGTGATAACGAAAGTGGAAAAGTTATCCGGTTCATGTTGGCCGGCCGGTTGTTAAATGCAGCACGAAGAAAGACTGTCAGAGTAATATACAACTATGTCGTGTCGCACGGAAGTAAGTTTCTATAAGGCAGTGTGGTGAACAATGACCCTTATCGTCATCACCGAATTCGATTCCCAATATTCGACCATAATCCGTTTGTCAAAGTTACAGCATACGAAACAACACTTCACAGTTTGCCACAAAGAAAAAAAATTTTCCTGGCCATAGTATTGAATCGAATGTTCGAAGTAAGAGAATCGTTAAAACGATGAAGAAAAAAAACAAGTTAGAAAGCCAACAAAATGTAGGTTAATTGAATAAAAACTCGTGATACCTGGCGTTTGTTCGAGATGTGCGCCAAACGAGGAGAGATGCTTTCTTTCGCCTCGCTGTTCGCGATAGACATGTAACCATTCGCCCTTTTTCCGTTGCCGCTTGCTTTCTTCTTCGTGATGAGATATGATAATCGGTTATTTAGTTATGACGTGAGCTTGAACGCATGTGGGATAACAATGAAATAATGAGGCGTTTTGCGATAACAGGTGCGATAATCGAACGGTGGGCAGTAAGCAAGCGATGGACGAAGCGATGAAGCAATTTACTTAATTTGATCAATCGGATTTCTTTGTTTTGGATTGCTGATTAGAAAAAGTGCGTGCGAAAATTGTGTATTGTGGATGGATATAGCGCACAGTTCTTAACACTTATATCAACTTCTTTCTTTCGGGCTGGCTAGAAATTGATAAGTTGTTGAAATAAAAAATCAACAATATAGATACAACATTACCGTTTATCATCTACATATGTTTCAGATGACAATGTTGTTCAATTTTCTTCTATTATTTACTTAGACTAGACAGAATATTAGACATATTAGAAATCCCTATTTTCTACACAAACTCCAAGACTTCATTTGATCCGATTTAGTTAAACTAAGAACCATTTTATTCGATAACTTCCATGTTGACCATATTTCTCTCTGTGCAGCGACAAAAACCCTAGACATAATTTATTTATAATGATACTACATCCCATTGAGAGATTAGATCTTCTTCACAATTTTTCGCCAATAATCCCGATCCATGGCTGCAGTTCTTCAACTCCCGGCTGCACCGATTTTTGCCAAGTCCTGCTCTACCTGGTCCAACCACCTCGCTCGCTGGGCTCCTCTCCTTCTTGTTCCTACCGGATTCGATGCGAACACCATCTTTGCAGGGCTGCTGTCCGGCAATCTTGCAACATGCCCTGCCCATCGCACTCGTCCAGCTTTGGCGACTTTCTGAATGCTGGGTTCGCCGTAGAGTTGCGCCAGTTCATGGTTCATTCTCCTTCTCCATAATCCGCTTTCCTGTACACCACCGTATATTGTTCTGAGCACTCGGCGTTCGAAAACTCCAAGCGCTTGTGAGTCCTCTTCAAGCATCGTCCATGCTTCGTGCCCATAGAGAACAACCGGTCGAATTAGGGATTTGTACATGGTACACATCGTACGGGGTCGGAGTTTGTTAGACCTCAAGGATTTGCGGAGCCCATAGTAGGCACGACTTCCATTGACAATGCGTCTTCGAATTTCACGGCTGTTGTTGTTGTCAGTTGTTATCAACGAGCCAAGGTAGACAAATTCTTCTACCACCTCGAGCTCGTCGCCGTCGATCACAACACTACTACCAACTACCAAGACCTCTGTTGCGATCAGTCCCTCCAGCTAGCATGTATTTAGTCTTAGACGTCATTGTCATTGATCCCAAGCCCAATCAGCCCTGCTTCGTGTTTCAGTCGGGTATACAAGTCGGCTACCATCGCATGTGTCCTTCCGATTATGTCCACGTCGTCGGCGAAGCAGATAAACTGTCTAGACTTGTTGAAAATCGTGCCCCGCATGTTGAAGCCCGCTCTCCGCATAACACCTTCCAGTGCCACGTTGAAAAGCAGACAGGAGAATCCATCGCCTTGTCGAAGACCCCTGTGAGTCTCAAATGATTCCGACAGCTCACCTGAGATCCGCACACTGCACCGCACACCGTTCATCGTTGACTGAATTAGTCTTGTCAGCTTTCGGGGAAAGCCGTGTTCGTCCATGATCCTCCATAGCTGACGTCGGTCGATTGTATTATATGCGGCCTTGAAGTCGACGAAAATGTGGTGTGTAGGGACCTGATACTCGCAGCACTTTTTGAGGATCTGCCGCAGTGTAAAAATCTGGTCCGTCGTCGAGCAACCGGGCATGAATCCGGCCTGATAACTTCCCACAAATCTACTTACTATTGGCGATAGGCGGCGGAAGAGGAAATGAGACAAAATTTTGTAGGCACCATTCAGGATTGTGATGGCACGATAGTTCCCACAATCCAACTTGTCGCCTTTTTTATAGATGGGGCAGATTACCCCGTCCTTCCACTCCTCCGGTAGCTGTTCTGTGTCCCAGATCCTGACTATCAACCGGTGCATACACTCTACAAGTTTTCTCGGACCTCCCTTGAAGAGCTCCGCTACGAGGCCATCCTTACCAGCTGCTTTGTGGTTCTTGAGCTGATTAATGGCCTCCTTAACTTCACCCATCGTCGGGGGTGGTACGTCGTCGTTGTTCATTGCACCGGTGTAGTCCTCCTCAACGCCGTCTTGGTCTCCTGTCTGCGCGCTGTTCAGGTGTTCATCGTAGTGCTGCCTCCACCTTTCGATCACCTCGCGTTCGTTCGTCAAGATGCCTCCTTCCTTGTTTCTGCACATTTCGGCCCGCGGCACAAAGCCTTTGTGCGAGGCGTTTAGTTTCTTGAAGAACTTCCGCGATTCTCGAGAACGATAAAGCAGCTCCATCTCCTCACACTCTTTCTCTTCCAGGCGGCGCTTTTTTCCCGAAAGAGATGTGTTTGCTGCCTTCGTTTCAGTCTGTATCGTTCCACGTTTTGTCGAGTCGCTCGTTGCAGCATGGCGCTGCGCGTGCTGCATCCTTCTCGTTCAGGAGCGCTCGGCACTCGTCGTCAAACCATTCGTTCCGTTGTCCTCGTTGTTCATACCCGATGACGGTCTCTGCTGTGCTGCTAATTGCTGATTTTAAGGAGTTCCAGCATTCATCGAGGGGAACAGCATCCAGTTCGTCTACCCCCGGTAACGCAGCTTCAAGACGCTGCGAATATGTTGCAGCAACGTTCGGCTCCTGTAGTCGTCGTAGGTGGTACCGTGGTGAGCGCTGGTGTCTTATATTATTGACGACTGACAGTTTAGAACGCAGTTTGACCATCACCAGGTAGTGGTCTGAATCGATGTTAGCGCCACGATAGGTTCTGACGTCGATGATATCCGAGAAGTGCCGACTGTCGATCAAAACGTGGTCAATTTGTGTTTCTGTTTGCTGTGGTGATCTCCAGGTGTAACGGTATGGGAGGCTGTGCTGGAAGAAGGTGCTACGTATGGCCATGTTCTTGGAGGCAGCGAAGTCGATAAGTCTTAGGCCGTTTTCGTTGGTTCGCTGATGGGCGCTGAACCTACCAATTACCGGTCTGAATTCCTCCTCCTGGCTGACCTGAGCGTTCAAATCACCGATGACGATTTTGATGTCGTGTTTTGGGCAGCGATCGTATTCACGCTCTAGCTGCGCGTAGATTTCTTCTTTATCGTCATCGGTACTAGCTAGATGGGGGCTGTAGACCTTGATAATGCTGATATTGAAGAAGTGGCCTCTCATCCTCAATCTGCACATTCTTTCATTGATCGACCCTAGACAATCGAACGCAAATCGAACTATCCCTAGTCGTCAATCCAGACCTCGCCACCCCTTGCACCGACTCACCACTTTTCCATCACGACCGTTTTGGCTCGACCAACTCTTCATTACTAGTCCGGTTCAGAAATCGTACTTACTGAAACCATACTTCGAGGATCATTTTACGTCCAGCTTCATTTATTTGGTTCGGTAAGCGGGTGTTGTGCAATGTTTGGTTTTAGGCAATCGAAACGATACTAACATTCCGGTTATCTTTAATGATTTTTGGTCTTCTTAGACGATATGAATCTATGACATAGAATACCGAAATGAAAGCAACGAAGCCAAAATTGCAAGTAGTTGGCCGTCATTGTATCAGAACCATAAACATTGTTCACAATTTCAGATAAATGTAATGTAAAGATAAACAATAAAACAACGTACGATGAATTGTACTGCCCATGTTTGTATAGGTGACGTAAGCGACAAAATGGTTGCTGCGTTGCTGTAAGCACCTTTTTGGTTGCTGCGCATTCTAAACAACGTAATATGCCTGCTCAACATGCAAACAAACATTTTTGTTCGAAAACATCTCAGAAATTTTGAAGAAAAAATCGAATAATCACAGTTTGAACACATAACTGACGTAGTTTCATACAGCTTCGTAAATCGATCGAAAATTAACAATTACCAGTATGTCGGCTATGAACTACATCTCCATTTGGATCAAATTCTCTGTAGGGTCCAAACATGCTTTTCATGATAGCGTCCTAATAGATAAATATAAGAAACCATTGAAACGCTGCTCATATACTTACTACTCTATGTTTACAGCACCACGATGAACGTAGAGAAGAAATCTTGTTGACGTTGGTGGAAGTCTTTCGGGAACATATTGGGGTACAAATTGAAAATCGAAAATCGAGCACATCGTTTAAATTGTCCAATTTCAAACGCTTATTGTTCAGTCATTTCATGATGGATTGATAAGATTTTTGCGTCAATCGATTTCGGCACTCCATAAAAATTTTTGACGTAGGACTACGTCTTACATTAAGTGTGTAAAATCTGAAAACAGATCACGTTTATATGAAATAAGGTTAACGTTAATAACTATTTTTGCTGCGAACGGATTTTAACGATTTGCATACCAATTGAATCAGAAACTTTCTATGATTTGTATGATATCTTATATATTACAATCCCATAGTCTGTATATGGTTTAAATTGATAAAAAATGGAAGTGTTCCAATTCCCCCATACATTTCTTCTGTCCATTTGTGTGCTTTCCCGAACAGAGCTGTCTATAACGAGCAACTTATGCAGCCGCTAGAATAGAAACAGTCGGAGACGAATGAATCGTTGGATTGAAAGTCTCCGTAAATAAAGGAAAAGAAGAAGAAAAAGAAGAAAAGAAAAAAAACAAAGGGAGATAACGAAAAGAGATTATTTGCGAAGTAAGTAAGCTGTCGCTAGCGTATAAGTATTGCATCTCCTCTGAGGAAAATTCTTAGAATCATTCTGTGTCCAAAACAACAGAGGTCGCTCATCTGCTCGTTTTGAGTTTTATGTATCCCCACGATCTGTGAATGCTAGCGAATATTTCACTTGAAGTTTAGCGCTGCAACAGTGTGCATCTGTTGGACGCGTGTTTGATGCTTGTTGAATGGCGATGCACGGAAGATGCCCCTCGTTAAATACCCAGTGCAATGCGTGCATTTACATAAAGAAACAAAATGCGACATATAACCAATTAGTGTATTGTTCTCGCAAAGGCAAGACAGAATTGTTGCTTCTCAAAATGATTCTACAAAACCACGCAAGCCATTAAACCTTTTCAGGGTCCACAGAACATTTTACTGAAGAGTTATTTATGAACTTTCGACGTATTCGCAAATAATATCCGAAATTATAAACCAACAAATAAAATAAAAAGATTGTGTAGTCCTACGCCCTAAGCGGTCGTGTCTAGGATACAACCCCTCGAATTTTTTACATTGAATAACATAATATATGTCATGAAACTAACGATCGAACAATTGAAAAATCTTAACCCCTATCCTAACGGAAAAACCCAGTTCTGATTGATCGAAATTGACGACACAAGCGGCGACTCATGTACTTACAATTATTGCCCAGTTATTTCCTGATGGATTTACGAGATTTTTCCAACAATCGATCTGAGCACTCCATAACAATTCATCACAATGAATAAAATGATATATTATATGAAACTAACTATCAAGCAATCGAAAAATCACCAAACGGAAATACCTCGTTCTGATTGGTCGAAATTGAAAATACGGAGAAAGCGGGATTGCAAATACATCAAAGTAGAGGGAACCTTTGTTCTCACTGATATGTGTTCCCTAACAGAGGCGTCAAAACCAAGGTGCCCGGAGGAAATCGATATTGTAAATACATCAAAGTAGAGGGAACTTTTGATCCCACCGAAATGTGTTCCCTAACAGAGAAATCAAAACCAAGCTGGGGGTTGAGGTTGCGTTACTTACTGTGTATTAGAGATAGGAAATCACGTTACGTAGGGGTAGGGGAGGGGGTCCAACGTCCGGATTTTTAGCGTTACGTGATTTGTGCACGACGCCTAAGGTGAGTGATACGATTAATTCAAGCGAATAAAATTTAAATTTGAAATTTTAATGTTGGTTGCTTTGCGAAATTTCTTATCAATGACCGATCGGGTATTGTGAAACATTTAGCACAAGTGTAAGTGTAAAATTGTATACGTTAGCAGTTGTGTAAAAATGACTTGAAAAATGAAACGATTTATTTCATAAATAAACACCAATGTGTGTTCCTGCTCGAGAAGGGATTGTTCGGTTCAAGCTGTCTGTTTTGTTGTGTTCATTCTCACCCAAGGAACGTTCATACGGCGAGAGAAATTAGAAAAGTGAAGAAATATTCGAAAAAGTTATTTCCCATATGCTCTACATATCGTATTAGGTGCTGTTAGTCCAATTAAAATTCGCATTGGGTTGAATAAGCACTCGGAAAGCAAAAATTTTAATAGAAAATTACCATTTCCATTTCAAATATGTTTTCCATACAAAAAGGAACATGTTTTACTGATGAGAAAAATTGATAATTGTGTTCGGTATAGATAATTACCTTATATGAGGGGCTCAAAATGAAAGAGGTGCAAGCAGAGATGCCAACCTTCCTGATTTTTCAGGATTTCCCAGACTTTTTGGCACGCTCCCTGATATCCTAACAAACACTCAATTTTCCCTGCTTTTTTAAAAATGATCCTGATTTTCACTGATTTTTTACTTTTTGCTTTTGCATTTTTTTACTTTTTGCTTTTGCATTTTTTACTTTTTACTTTTTGCTCAGAAAAAAATCCATATAAATATACTGGGAGTTGTTGGTTGTGTATGAGAGCTGTCATAATAGTCTACATTAAAAAGCTTTTCGGTACTTTCGATTATACTTTATCTGTTCGCATTTTCAAAGGTACAGTGTCGACATTTTTTTAATTTTGAAGTTAATGTGAAAGAAATATAATCTATAAGAATCATATGCCCGAAGGTTCTCGCAATTCAATCTCAATAAAACGAAGATTAGAAATAGAATTAGAACGGAAACGATGAAAGGAATATGAGCGACCAAAAATTATGCACAGTTTCTATTTAAGAAACGATACAGCTTTCATTACATGTTCGCAGCAAATAACATCCAATGTACAAGAATATTAGAGGTAAGAACGTGTAAGCATCTTTTTTTTGACTGTAATTATTATTAAAAAGTGTTTTATTTCATGAAGAATATATATTAAATTGTTTGTAAAACAAGAAGTTGTAAGAATGATCCGCGAGACACGACAAATGAATTAGCAGGTACACTACATATGTTTAAAATCTCCGTTCATGTGTATCAGTTGAAACATGGTTACCTAAATCGTTACAAATTGTGCGTTTCATCTATGCATCGATTTTTTTTAAAGCAAATCGTGGCGGGTAATGAAAACAGGTTATTTTAAACAATCAGACTGACCCGGTCTTAACCTGAAAAAAAATTATGATCTGGTTCAGGTGGTATTGAAGAGGAACTCTGTATTGTGAGCTTCTACCAAGCATCCAGTCGATACATTCCCACAAATACTGCTCGCAACTGGACAAATTAGCTTCCATAATTAGATAATGTTTAGAATTGTTAGGCTACCTGAAGGATTTCAGATCTTCCTGAATTGATTGCAAAACAACACTGTGCATAAAAAATTCATAAAATAATACTTTTGTTTTCTCAAAAATGGGTACGAACTTTCCAGACAACCCAATATGAGCTATCCTGATTTTCCCTGATTTTTTTTTACATTCTCCCTGATTTTACAAAAAAATAGTTGACAACCCTGGGTGCAAGTGACGTGACATCATAGATTTTTCTTCTTCTCCTCTCTCCTTTGGTCATAACACATTCCTAGCTGTAGTTGACAATGTGGAAGATAGGTCAGAACCTCATCTATCGGATTGTATAGCAAATCAAAATTGGAACGTTTTTGCAGTTGAGTTATCTTTATATATAAAAAAGAGTTTTTCCCACGTACGTATAACTCATCATCACGGGAGAACGGCTGATCAGATCTACGTCGTCCATATATTTTGTGAGTTTGTCTTCACCCAAATTAGAATGATAGAGTACTTTGGAAAATATTTGAGATGATTAGAAAAATTCGAAAAAAAATGATTATGCATATCTTTATATATAAGAAGGATATTTAAAATAAAAAGGAAAAATTCGAAAATAAGAGGTACGCATATGTATGTTTCGCTGTGAAAATCATCATTTAGATCAATTTTGCAGACCTGAACGATAACATACAAACTCTCTTGAAGTATATTCGTTGTTTTTACCAACCAAAATATTCTCTAGAAATACATTATATGGCAGAACAATGTTTGCCGGGTCAGCTAGTTAATTATGGAAAAAGTTGATGAAGAGAAATCTATCAAGTCACTTACATCCCTTTCCCTCTGAGCCCCTCATATTACATTGGTGAGTTTTTTTTTCTTCATTTCATCCATACAGAACACAGGACGCATCTCGTCTAGGGTCACAGAGGGCGGTTTTCATCACATCTCATTCTACTTCGGCATCTTCTATCGTGATACGCACCATCCAACGAATAACTACAATCCTTCTGTCATCATCACTCGGTTGTAATCACTGGTGGAGTGAACAAACAATATCCAACAACCAAACAAAACGGCCCTTATTCGGAGCCACCAAATCATTATCAAAGAGTTTAACAATGTAATTCTTCAAACATATCCAAGATCAGCATGCAACAGATAATCTAACGGTATCCTGCGTCAACTATGCGGTCGTGTCTCAGACACAACTCTCCTGTGACTTTTTGACGTGGGACTACGTCTAACCGGAATATATGGGGGGTAAAATGAAAACCTAAACACAGAACATGCAGAAAAAAATGCAAGATTTCGAATGCTTATAACTCGAACATTTCTTACTGGATCGGAAAGATGTTTGCATCAATTGATAGGGAATATTTCTACGCATCTATCGCAATTAATAAAATGTTATTTTTCATTAAATATACGCCCTAACTGTTTCGTTTTTTTTTTCCCCAAAATATATTTTTTGTTAAGGCACATGTGGCGTTAGCCTGACGGGGCCGGGAGTCCAATATTTTGACAATTTTTGTCTTACAACTATGTTAGTAATATGTAACCGATTACTCGCGGTTGGCTCGAGGTTAGTATTACAAGTGTTCTCATAATTGGTATGTTGCAGTCTTCGATGCTCTGTACGTGTGCCCGACACGGGATACTTCCTATTGGGATGCAGCTGACCATTAATCAGCAACGCTCCCTAGTCTGTACCCCATATCTAGCGTGGTGCGTCTTTCGCGACTCGAGGAATCCAGGATAGAATGGTCACTAGCCGGCGCAATCATCAGTTCGTGTAGAGTTGTCATGAGCGGTACAACCTTTGGCTCTTGTTGAATGATCAGTGGACTGCACAACCTTTGGCCCGTGCATCTGTAAAGAGTGTGTGTATGTATTGCCGCGACTAAGTAAAAGTTTATCGATCGGATAGGAGGGATATGAAACGGGGACACAACGAAGGAAACATCATTAAACGTTGACATCGGCGTTTCTGAGGAATAGGTATAGATGAAGCAAAAGTTCAGGATCCCGGCTACCTAAGATATCCGGATACACGACCAGACAACATGCTCGATGTCGTGGTAGCCATCGCCACAATCACAAAGATTGTTTGCTGCGAGCCCAATGCGATAGAGATGCGCGTTTAGGTTGTAGTGATTGGACATAAGCCGAGATATCACGCGAATGAAATCACGACCTACATTCAATCCCTTGAACCATGCACTCGTCGAGACCTTAGGGATAATCGTGTGTAACCAACGACCGAACTCATCTTCACTCCACATGCGCTGCCAACTAACGAGTGTGTCCTGACGAGGAATGTGAAAAAATTCGTTATAAGCAATTTGCCTTTCAAAAAGTGTGCCTTCTGAAGCGCCCACCTTAGCTAGCGAGTCCGCTTTCTCATTCCCCGGAATCGAGCAATGAGAGGGAACCCATGCTAAGGTAATCTTGAATAATTTTTCGACCAAAACACTCAATAGTTGTCTTATTCTTGTTAGGAAATAAGATGAGCGTTTATCAACTTTCATTGAGCGGATTGCCTCTATTGAGCTGAGACTGTCTGAAAAAATAAAATAATGGTCGATGGGCAATGTTTCAATGATCCCTAGTGCGTAGTATATCGCACCCAGTTCAGCGACATACACGGAACAAGATTCTTTGAGTTTGAAAGAGCCACTGGAATTTTCATTGAAGATGCCGAAGCCAGTGGACCCGTTTATGTATGAACCGTCAGTAAAGAACATTTTATCAGATCCAACATTCCCATATTTTTTCGAAAATATCGACGGAATAACATTGGAGCGTAGGTGATCTGGTATTCCATGGATTTTTTGTCGCATGGACAGATAAAAAATGACAGAGGAATTGCAAAAGTATGGGAAGCAAACTTGGTTGGAGATGCCTGGTGAAGGGTGCACGTCTTATTGTTATTGTTTATTGTTATTGTTTAGAGAAAATTGATTCTTTGCTGGCATTTCTGTTTCAAATACGCAATGTGTCTCCCCCAGGTACATTTAGAATCAAAATATACACCCAGGTATTTGAAAAACATAGAGTGTTGGATCGTTTTGCCGGATAGGTAAAGCTGGAATTGGGCGGGTTCGTGCTTCCTAGAAAAAACGACCATTTCAGTTTTCTCCGTAGAGAATTCGATACCCAGCTTGAGGGCCCACGTGAACAGATTGTTCAGGGTATCTTGCAACGACTTTTGCAGAACGTTTTGTTTCGTTTTGATTGGCCCGATTTACAGTTTCCCCAACACATCCATCAAAATCAAGCAGCCTTGGGGAAATCGGCATTGCAAATACATGAAAGTGTGGGATCTTATGTTCTCACCGAAATGTGTTCCCCAACACAGACTTAAAAACCAAGCAGCGTTGGAGAAATCGGCATTGCAAACACATGAAGGTTTGTTTCGACTGAAATGGGTTTCGTTAACACAGTCTTTAAATCCAAGGAGCGTGGGAAATTGGCATTGCAAATACAGTAATCGTTCGCAAACTGGTCCTGGTTTAACTGGTCTGCTGTTTAACTGGGCGAACGTTAACTGGTCCTTGGACCAGTTAAAAAACAGAATTTCGTAAACAAACGACGCCATATTCAAATGGAAGATTTGCTGTGAGGGGCATTCGGATGTAATTTAAGATGTTCTAAAATTTAAATTTATTTCCGATGGACAAAAACACTTGAAGAAAAATTTAATAAAAACAACATTTAATTATAGTGAAATGAAACAAAAAAAAAAACAAACTATGTTGTAGTCTTCAGCCATTCTTTTTCAATCAATTTTGTTCGTAGCGATTTGAGACGACTCACATCTGCAGCATCGTTCCTCACGAATCGCAACAAAGCATCCAGATGCTTGAGTGCATCAGAAAACGTCGGCTCTTCTAGCAGGTCTCCAATACTCACAGGCGGTGTCTCGGAAAACGTTTCGATCGATTCTTCTGCTAATGAATTTTCAACTGGAGTAACTTTTTCACGCAATACTGAATCAACAATCTCTTGATCATTGAATACCATGCTTGTAAGCCAGGCAGGATTGTTGTCAACATCGTAAAACTGATCGCTCTTCCACAGCTCTATCTCTTCATTGGTGGTACAGGTTCCAGCAAGAGAATCCACCGCTGTGACCAAAGCTTTCAAGTCGGCATTCAAATCAGGTTCATGAGAATCATCAGATGTTGCTTCACATTCCGGAAACTGGTCTATCAATTTCTTCCAGGAGTTTTTAATCGTACTCTGACTGATCTCATTCCACGCAGAGGACAGCCAGTCAATGCTCTGCATCAGCGATATTTTTTTGAGTCGGTCCTCAAATTTCACCTCTTTGTTTTCTAATAGTAAGCAAAGCATAAGTTTTCGCTTATACCGTGCTTTGACAGCATTGATCACTGCCTGGTCCATTGGTTGACACACTGAGGTGACATTTGGCGGAAGATAAATCACCTAAAGAAAATAAATAGATCAGATTAGCGGTTTACCATTTTTTTTTTCTAGAGCTCTCACCTTGATTAATCCGTCATCCGAAACCAAAGCGTCGTTTCCTGTATAGTGAGCCGTACAATTATCTAGTACTAGAAGCGCTTTTGGTTCCAAGGAACACTCACTAGAAAATTTCCTAACAGCCGGAACAAACTCGTTGTTAAACCACTCCCGAAACAAATCTCTTGTCATCCAAGCTTTTTTCGAGTTGTAATACGAAACTGTGAGCATCTCTTTCGCTGGGAACGAATGTGGATTGGCCGCAGTTCCAATAAACATCAATCGAAGTTTGTTGGAACCATCAGCGTTACTGCATGGCATGAAGGTGTAACGCATCTTGTTAATTTTACGACCGTACACGTTCTTTTCATTGTAGAGTGCCAGGGTTCGTGATGCTAATAATTTGACGAAAATGGCCGATTCATCAGCATTGTAAACCTGGGACCCCAGCAGCTTCATTTCAGTGATTTTTGCACCCAAAATATCTTTGAATTTTTGATAAGCTTGCATGTCAGCAGAAGCTTTTTCACCTGCAACACGCTTCACTTGCAGCCCAAACCGCTCTTTGAACCGGCGCATCCAGCCATCCGAAGATGTGAATAGTTGATTTTCATAGTGACCACGCTTCTGAATTTCACGGAATAATAACTCTGCCTTGATCCGTAATATTTCAAAGGTGACGATGATATTAGCTTCTCGCTGTTGAAGTATCCACATATACAGGGACTCCTCCATTAAAGGGAAATTCTGCTCTTTCATTGTCTTTCTGCTATTTACTCCATGTTCTCTATATTTGTCTAGTTTAGTTCGAATGTCGTTTCTACGCTGAATAAACCGTGATACAGATGTTTTCCCAACACCATATTTCCTTCCTAAAAACTCATGCGTACCTCCACCGCTTTCAAAATCATCTATAATTCTCACTTTCTCTGCCAAAGTAAGTGTTTTTTGCTTACGTTTTTGGCTCGATCCAGGTAACACGTCCATAGTGATAAGTACTGAAAACAAATAGTTAAATTACAGAAAAATAATTTCGCTAAATCATATTTCTTACCTGTTGTCGCACTCAATGTAAAACTTTCAGACTGTTCAATGCAAACCTTTTGTTTATCTAATTCACGATGGCAACGGTACGGTGTCGACATCTGGATACGAAATTAGTTTGTATGGGGCAAACTATTTTCTATCGAAATAGTCGGCCCGAAAGCAGTTTGAAATTGATAAAACTTTAATGAAAATTTTTGCTTGGCATTATCCAATTACTTGAAGCACGTAGTCATGACCCTAATTTCTCTGAATTTTATTTTATTTCCACTAAAACTTAACAGTATGATACAAAATCTTCTTGAGATAAATTTTCACAGCGGATTTTTCACCAATTGCAGAAAAAAAGTAATTTTCGTTTACATAGAATACTTATTTGAATGGGGAAAGTTAATTTTCATTCATAATTTCTTTTTTAAAAGTGCGTTCATTCCACCTGAAAATCCATTATTTTCATTGTCGCTTCCTAAATTCGGAATACAAAGTGCAATGCAATTAACGCGAATCGTACAATTCATTTAAGTTCCCCTCGATTTTATTTGACGTTTCACATACCGGACCAGTTAAAACGTGAATGTCGATAACTGGTCTTCCCTTCTCGACCAGTTAGTGAATGTTTACTGTACATGTAAGTCGGGGGCATTTTTGTTCCGACTGAAATGTGTTTCCTCAACAGAATTCAGAGCCAAGGTTTCAGAGGAAATTGGCATTGCCAATTCATGCAAGTCGGGGACATTTTTGTTCCGACTGAAATGTGTGCCTAACACAGGCTTCAAAACCAAGATGTCTGGGAAAAATCGGCTTTGTAAATAAATGCAAACTGCGAGTAATTTTGTACCCGCTTGCAGACTAGAATATGTTTCCTTAAAACGGTCTCCTAAACGTAAGAACCTGGGAAAATCGTGCAGACACTAGAGGCGAATGAACTTTCAAGTTTGAAGCCTCTATTGTACAAAAAGTAGAAGTTGAAGTTGTTGATTCATGCAAGCCGAGGGTACTTCTGCACCCGCATGTTTTTTGCACTCCGAAAATTGTTTTCCCAACACGGATTACAAAAGCGGGTATGACCACAACGCTTTGGATCGGTTATTCAAGATTGCATTGAAGGATATGACTTCATATCTTCTGCTCACTGAATTTCTACGCATACCATTTGATGATTAGGCAGAATGTTGATAACCATTTGCTGCGATAACGCCTATTGATTAAACAATATGTGTTCGACGTACATGTCAAAATCGAAACTGAGTGCCTGAAGTTCATCAAATGAAGCAAATTCGCGGTTCGAGAAGTACGTGCACTTGAGAGATGCAAACTTCAGAGGAAAATGTAAAATAAAATAATCGTTTGATAATTCTTCCGACTTCACATGGCATAATATAATCTTTTTACTATCAATACAAACAAATGATTGCTAAGCTAAGGTAGTCCCACGTCAACCTTGCGGTTATATCATAGATATAACCCACCCATTTTTTATGTTGCAACTACTTCAATTTCTGCATTTCAAACCTCAAGGTGATGATGAAAATAGTCAGATTGGTAATAAAATCAAAATAATATTGACGTAGCCTGTAAGTTGGATTCATTTTTACATTCTGCGCTAAAACTACCATAGACTGGCAACAAACCCAGAGCACCACTTCCGGACATTACATGAAATTTCTTCCAATCTTACTTGTTTTTATTTCATAGATATAACCCATCCGATTTTTTCATTGCAAATACATGCAAGTAGAGGGTACTTTTGTTCCCATCGAAATGTGTTCCCTAACACAGAGTTCAAAACCTAGGAACCTGGGAAATCATCATTTCAGATACTAGAGGTGAATCAACTTTCCAGTTTAATGCTTCTATAGTATAAAAATTCATAAAAATTGTTGATTCATGCAAGCCGGGGGTACTTCTGTACCCGCATTTTTTTTTGCACTCCGGAATGTGTTTCTAACACTGACTACAAAAGCGGGTACAAACAAGACGCTTTGGCTCGGTTATTCAATACTGCATTGGAAGATATACTTTCATATCTTCTGCTCACTGAATTTCTACGTATACCGTTTGATGATTAGGCAAAATGCTGTCATCAAATTTACGTGTAACGAAGAACATAATCTTTTGCAATGCATGAATTTGTGTTATATGGCTTTTGTTCAAATTCTTTAAAGGGTGTGTCACATCAAATTGCATCACGGAAAAAATGCTGTAGAAATTTAATTTTTAGGAATTATATCTTCAGCTTTCGCTTATAATCAGATAAGAGTAGTATAGATCACGTTGGCCATGCTTTACTGTCAATTTTTCGTAAATTTGGAAAAATGTCGTCGAACGAAAAAGTGCGTCGTGAATTAATCCTGTGCACTCATTTCGAGAATCCGGAGTTGTCACATCGGGACATCGGTAAGATGCTGGGAATCGTCCAATCCACGGTCAGCAGACTACTAAAACGATACTTCGAGAATCTAACCATCGACCGGAAGGTGAAGAACGGCAAAAATGGTTGCTCCGTCAGTAAAAAAGATCACAAGCGCGTAGTTAAGCAGTTTAGACGTGATCCGAGAAGTTCGGTCCAGGATGTCGCCAATAAGCTGAATTTATCAAGTTCATTCGTCCAGCAGACCAAGCAGTGGGAGGGCCTGCGTACATACAAGGTTCAGAAGGCTCCTAACCGCGACGAAAGGCAAAACATGGTGGGGAAAACGCGAGCCCGGAAGCTGTACACCGAAATGCTGACGAAGCCGCATTGCCTGGTAATGGACGACGAAACCTACGTCAAAGCGGACTTTCGTCAGCTGCCGGGCCTGTTGTTATTCTCCGCAGAGGACAAATTCAGCGTTCCGGAGGAGATTCGCAAGCAGAAACTATCCAAGTTTGCCAAAAAGTACATGGTGTGGCAAGCGATCTGCTCTTGCGGAAAGCGGAGCGCCCCCTTCGTGATGACCGGCACGGTAAACGGGCAGGTTTACCTTAAGGAGTGCCTACAGAAGCGCTTACTACCACTATTGAAGCAGCACGAGGGCCCGACCATCTTCTGGCCGAATCTCGCTTCGTGCCACTATTCAAAGGACGTGTTGGAGTGGTACGAAGCCAACGGGGTCACCTTCGTGCTAAAGGAAATGAACCCGCCCAACGCGCCGGAGCTTCGCCCAATAGAGAAATATTGGGCGATTATGAAGCAGGCCCTCCGGAAGAACCCAAAAGTTGTCAAATCGGAGGCGGACTTCAAGAGAAAATGGATTTCTGTTCAAAAAAACTACAACCTGACGTTGTACAGAACCTTATGGACGGGGTAAAGAGGAAGGTGCGAGCATACGGGCTTGGGCTCGAAGTATGAATAAAAAGAAAATGCCAAAAGTTGTTTAATAGTTTTTATTTTACTGTCTAAAATTTTCAAAAGGATCGGTCTACTGGGCGAATTTCTACAGCGTTTTTTCCGTGATGCAATTTGATGTGACACACCCTTTATTTACAAAATAAATATGTTGAATTCAATTGAATTCGAAAATTGTTTCATTCAATCAATAATTTCATCTATTCGAACAAATTAGGAATGAATCAACGATAGTCCCACGTCAACCTTGCGGTTGTATCATAGATATAACCCACCCAATTTTTAATTTGAGTCAGTTTAAGGCAAACAGTTTTGGACGCGAGAAAAGTTCAATAACTCTATCATAATTGAGATTTGACTATATGCACTGAGTAACCTAATACTCTGTATATAATTCAATTTTAATCTTTGACAATAATACAAAAAAAAAATCATAACGATATCAAACATTATTTCCAAACTATCTAGAATATCGCAACCTATATCTCTCTTTTTTGTTTTGCATAATATAATCCATAATTGGCGTTGTTATTATTGCAGTAATATACAAACGCCACTGCCCCATGGTCACAAATGATCCAAACAACATGCTGTGGCTGACGATGGAACCGAGATAGCATCGCTCGAATAATCACCAGCAAAGCTTGCATCCGATATACCAAAACATGAACCACATAAACCAATGCATCTAAGCTTCGCTTCTCGTGCCGTGATCGTATGGTATACTTTCTCCATAGTAAAATGAGATTTTCGAATACAACTCTCTTTTTTCCACCCCGAACGTTTCTGCCGTGTGGCGGTAGATGTGTTGTTGTGTTTTTTTGCTTCATAAAAATAATAACGCTGACCTACATACTTTCTTCTTTCACTTGATCGCAACCTCGCATTTTGTTTTGAATCGGTTCTCCCATTTCCATTTCCATCTTTCACTTTGTGGCACGTTCTTCACGGTTGGCTGCGCGACGCCAAAACCACCGCAGCGCTTTTCAAATCACCAAGCCAAGCGCGGCTCACAATTTGAGCGAGCCGGCCAAAACCCCCCTACTACTTCGGAAACGATGAAATTTGCTGACTTGGAAGAATCCGATGTGGAGGCCTGGTAAAGTTTTTTTTTTATTAATTCGTTTATTTTTACAGGCTCAGTTACTTAAGTTTAAAGGAGCCGAATTCTTAAATATAATTTTAAAACTATATATATATATATATATATATATATATATATATATATATATATATATATATATATATATATATATATATATATAAACAATTTTCTTACATCTATGGTTAGTAAGGTGGAAAACCGATTACTCGCGGTGTACTCGAGTTTAGGAGGGTGACATATTTTTAGGAGAAGGATGGGATATAAGGAAATTGTAACAATGTTGATGAACACTCATTTCATAAATCTATTCGTATATCTATAGTGTATTTACATTTCAACTTATTCTACTATTTATAGCAAGGGGACGAATTACCCGCAAAGGAAGGAAAGGAGGCCTGGTAAGGTTAACCGACTATTTGGTTGTGATCAGGATCATGATCATGGCAATGAAGTTCTCAAGCTGCTTGCCACCTAACCCAGTGGGATGCCGCCAGCTATGTTCATTATCTATCACGCACGGAACCGAATCGATGGTCTGGTATGAATAATTTGCGATATGTGAGCAAAAGACGGCGTTGTACTTTTCGGTTGCAATCAGGAAGAAATTTATGCTTTTTAATATTCCCATCGTTTCCCCAATGATTTCTGGTCACTGATCTTTTACACATTTACGTCAGTAGACTGTTCGAGACAAGTCTAAAACGTTGAAACTAATATACACACTCCGATTGGAGGAAAAGCAAAATTAACCTCAAAACATGCACACACCGAGCAGAGGAAAGGGCTAGGAAAGATGACTGCGCAAAGAATCAACCAGAAATCACTGAACTAATGTCTGGTAGTTTGGCAGAGATGGAGATAAAAACCAAGGCTTGTTAATGTCACCGTTTTTAGGTTACCGCCCGTTCGTATGTATGCACGGGCTTCTACCCGAACGCCAACCACAGATGAGAGTATGAATAATTTCAGCCTCCGAGAAATGATGTTGCTTAGTCACCGGTACCGACTGCTGCGTCGGTGAATGATATCTCACAAGCCGTTTGATTCCCCGTGCTCATTTTGACGGAGCAGCAACAAGATGGGATGACCCAATTTCCAGTACTGACACGGCACGGAATGACAATTTTATGGTCTGCGGATCAGAGACTAATAAACAGTTGGAATTGGAAATTGAATTGCCGTCGTAGACATTCCGTGGGATGGTTGTTGAGACTTTGGTGTTCTACTTTGTAGGCGGAACAAAACTTCACGTTCCTTTGTACGCAATATGCTTACATCACGTCGAAGAGAAATTCCATTGCAATAGAAAAGAAAGCTCAGAGCAGTTTACAGGTGAGGGATGACATTTTGCTATTGATTAAATATTATTTTTCATGAGTTTTGAGCTTCTTTCAATACGCTTTACGAATGATAGTTATATTCTATTTATCTGCCATAGGCTTTTTATTGCCGATTTTCGTTCTAAAAACTTCATTTTTTGTAAGTGTTTAGGATCGATGTAAGGCCGAAAGACGAAATCCAGAAATACTCCAGAGCCGGGTATCCCAGTCCATTACAGGGCGGACTCGATTATCCGGAATTCGATTATCTGAAATTTTACACTCGATTTTCCGAAGTTTCAGTTTTATTTTTTATCAGAAATTTTGAACAATTTGTTAATATACTTTATAAATACAATAGAACCCCAATTATCCGTGAGCGGATTAGCTGCTGAAGCGAGTTGTATATTAATTTATTTATTTATTTATTTATTTGAGAGGAAAAAGCCTACACGGAACGGAGCAGACCATGCCCTAGCCCGTAAGAGCACAAAACCTCTTATTGTATTAACAGATTACATTCAAACCAACAGATACAATTTACTCAAACTAGCTTATACATAATACTAACATTATTACATTATTACATACAAGTTATACATTCAATAGTCATGGTGATAAAATATTGTAAAACATAAACTTAAGACTAGCACAAGAATTATTAAAGTCAAATATATAATAACATTTGTTGAATATTTTACACATGCTGGTCAAAGGTTCATTTGCACCATAGTTTGTACGAGATGCCGGAATATTCAGAAACGAGTGGGACCGTAAATTTATTCGTCTTATGTGTATGTTTAACTGTTGGACAAGTGCAACGCAGTCTATATCTGACCGTAATAGATCAGCAATAAACATTATCTTAGACGGGTCTCGACGCACGTTTAGAAGTTGCAGGCTCAACAAATTACATCTACTTTCGTAACGTGGCAGGTTAACGGGATCCCTCCAAGGTACTTTTCGAAGAGCAAAGCGTACAAATCTCCTCTGTATGGACTCAATACGATTGACGGCATTATTGTAGAATGGCGCCCAAACTAATGAACCGTATTATGAAAATGAGCGGACTATTGAACAAGGTTTTCAAGGTTATGGTTCAAGGTTTTCAAACATGCAATGTCTCTGAAATCCTTTGCATAGCGAAATATAAATCTAAGCAGAGAAGATGCTTTGCTGGCGACATATGACACATGCTGTTTAAAGGTGAGATGAGAATCAAGCATTACTCCCAAATCCTTCACAATAGACTCTTGGTTTAGTGACTACCCACGAAGAGAGTATGTAAAGCAGGTGGGTGATTTCTCCCTACAGAAACTAATGACAGAGCATTTCGAAGCATTCAGTATCATCATATTGTTTTGACACCACTCAGCAAATATGTCCAACTGTTGTTGAAGGAAAACTGCGTCAGTACGATCGTGTATGACAAAGTACAGCTTGAAATCATCCGCATAAGACAGCTTCTGGTATTTGATTGAGAAGTGAATGTCATTCAAATACAGCAGAAATACGAATGGACCGAGATGACTGCCTTGTGGTACACCAGAAGACACAGGAAAAATGAACGAATCCTTCAAACCGTTAGGGAAAATTCCAGATTTTAATGAGAGGATGAAGATGGCTGCGGTGGTGTACTCAGGACGTCTATACAGTATTTAATCACCAAGGCGGGGATTCCATCAGGACCAATGCAGGTGGAGTTTTTCAAACGAAGACCAGCGAAGACCAGCATTTATCTGTCGATAAATGTGGATGGGGTTCAATGGCTAAGTACATGGGAACTTCTCTTGCAGCATTTGAAACGAGTTCATCAGAAATGACTTTGCTAACGAATACACTGCGAAAATGTGCCATGAACAGATCGGCGATTCCATCAACGGTAGACATTTCCCGATCTCCATTGGACATCGTGGAAGGAAGGCCGGATTCCTTACGTTGATCTTTCACGTGATTCCAGAAACTTTTGGGATTAGATCTAAGCTTATGTTGAAGACGATACTGATGATTGCGATAGAGATGTTTGTTGAGCGCCTTATACTGTTTGTTGATTCGTATGTATTTCTTTCTCGATTCTTCTGTTCGTAGTAGGAAATACATATATAGGTATAAGGCGTGAAATAACAGTATAAGAGCTTTCCGAATAATTTCCGTATGATTACTTGAACAAAATTGAGCATAGCTAGGTAGAGGAGAGGGCGCAAAATCGAAAATTTTGAGTAATTGGCTACATTTGGTTAAGCATTATGAAAACTACATACCACATTTATCAGATCTGGAAAATCTCACATACAGCAGGAATAACGGATCGAAATTGTTATGATTTAAACTCCTCATAGTAAGAAGTCAAAGCGGTCCATGTACATTTCACCATGGTGAAATTGCTCCATATCAAGTGCAGACAGAGTGGACCATGTTTCAATCATCTGTATATTGAATTTAAACCATTTTCAGGCGCCGAATTCAAACCAACAATTTTTTTTTTCTTGAAGTTAATAGGTACCATCTTGAAATGTGCTTGAACCCGTATAATGTACACATTATGAGTATATTAAAAAATAACTCTGACTGAACGGATCAGCGAAAAATGCTGGTCTCCGGTGTAAATGATCGCAAAATGTGCTATTTCAGAGTGCGGTTTAGACTCTAGTGATGACAATGATATTGAACTTGACGATTCTATCAAGGAATACTGCCTAATATGATTCAAAATGGGAAGTATATGCTTTATAATGCAAGCCGTGCAATCATAGTCGTGCTTGTAGCAAATGGCAGAGAATGTTATGCGGAACGCAACCAAATGTTTACGCAGTCCTTCTCACTCTAATTTTTATAACACAATGGTACTCACAACTGTTATTTGTTAGAGAAATACTTCGAAATTGTTCATTCATAGTGAACAAAATCTATAAAAATACTTCATTTGATTCAGTCAGAGTGGACTATGTACGTATAGGGAGCCAAATAACTGCCTTTTTTGGAGCAATACTAGATTTTTTTTTACAATTATCATACGTCAAAGTATTGCCAAAGAGTAACTAACATTTCTGAGAACAATATTGAACGAAAAAATTAAATGGTTTGAAAATTGCAGAGCACTGAACTTCAAGTTTGTTTTTCTCGAGATCATGAAAATGTCACATAGTCCCTTCTGACTTAACACCGACCATATAACATATAAAACATACCTAATATAATAATTTAATGAAACATGGATGTAACTAAGACGAGCAGGGTCCATTTAGTATGTTTAAATTCGGTTATCCACAGTGTATCATATATAATATGATCATTCGATTAATCAGGAACGTAGTAAGGAAAAGGAAAAGTTGTGGTAAAAGTGTTGAGATTGTTGCAGAGAATACAAAATAAGTGATAAACCTTTGCTCCGCTTGCAAAGTCCTTTGATTTATTGAATTCTCAAAAGATTTCTTAGTAGTATCTTCATATCTTACGATATTATCGCAGAATAGATTTCACGAAACTTGTTTGACAAATTATTATTTATTTCGATTTAAAAACATATTTATGATTAACGTTCCTGAAAAATGTTGATTCCTTCGAAAAAAAGGTTTGAATCTTCCGAAAACCTTGCAATCAGCCAAGTCTTCAAATTGCAATAAAACGTCGAGATCTACTGTCATCTCGATTTTTTTTGTCATTTAAATCCCAGAGAGTCGATTTTTGATAATATCTCTTGGATAATTTTACGGTTTTCAAAAAACTGAAACTTTGACGGCTGTGCGACACTAGTAAATAAAGTCATATTGAGCTGAAATTTTGCATAGGGTATTTTTTCGCAGGAATCAACAGTTTGCAGGAAGTCCCTTTCGAAAATTCGAAGGTCACTTTTTTCCCATACATTCACTGGCACTCTAATGTAGGGGAAGTGGGGGCATAGTGGCCACCCTATGAAATATGCCCATTTTTAGCGTCTACATACCGCTTTAATTCCCGTTTCTCGAAGAATATTATAGTTCAACTCATTGTTGTTCAAGATAGCAAACGGCTTTTACTATAAAAATTCAATATAATACACTTTTCATCATTAGAAAAAAAGGTGAAAAATCGAACTTTTTTATTGGTTGGAGATAAAGTGGTCACCTAGTGGGGGCAAAGTGGTCACTCGCACATATCAAGCTAAATGGGATAGATCTATGCGTTTTTTGTTCGTCAAAATTTTCTCAAATCATATTTGACATGTATGAAATAAGCTTGGCCTATTCACCTAGAGTCTCAATTGTAATTTTCTCATGCATACAAAAACGTAGTAAGAAACACATAACGTTCCGCATAATGAGGCTTGGTTTAGTTGGAGTGGCATATTTAATGTGCATCTGTGCCGAGTGGTTAGCGTCTCACATTATCATGCTGAGTGTTCGGGTTCAATTCCCGTTCTGGCCGGGCAATTTTCGTCAAAAAAATTTCCTTCGACTTGCACTGTGGTCACGCGTATTCAAGAGCTTGCCCCTCGGAATACATTCAAGGCGTGTAATTTGGCTTAAGAAATCTCAGCTAAGTATTAATAAATGACGCTATTTAATGCATACGTTGAGACGGCAAAAGTTCCACATGGAACGTTAACGCCCGTCAAGAAAGCATATTTATCCAGGGTCAAAGCCACAAAAGGATCCTCTTCAAAAGCAGAATGTGATGCGGTATATCAGCTTTAGTAAACAGAACATTGTAAATTGTTATTCAACTATGACCACTTTGCCCCCAAACATCAAACTAATTTCTATGCTAATTAAACGCTGAGATTAAACAAAATATCTGTACACCTCTCCTAGAATATGTGAACAGTCGTCCAAACTGATGATTTGTCCAATATATCAGATTGAATAAACTAAATTTCACGAGAAATTCCTTACATATGCACAGAACTACGGCCTAATGGCTACCGAGAGAGCAATTTCTGTTTTCATTTATATTTTGACATGCAACAGCTCTACTGAAGTACAGGGTGACTCAAAAATCATTAAATTCTTCAAACATAAGGTGACTACCAATACGGCATCTATAGTCAAAAGTTATACTACCAAACAAGCAGGTGACCACTTTGCCCCCACTACCCCTACATAATATGCAACTTAGCAAAGATTAAAAATTAACATTTTTCTCTAAAATATGTTTACGTAATTCTCGCAGTAGGAATTGTTTTTCCAATGGCAATCCGTTTTCCTCAGCCCAAATAATAACTTTTCCGATTCCACATAAGGCTGTTTCATTTGAAACCCAAGTTTCGGACTCTTCATCTTCATCAACATGATGTAACGGGTATTTCAATAGGGATGCTACAAAATTTGACCGATAGGAACAGCAAACGGCGATATTTTTCCCCGTTCTCCTGACATTTCTCTTCAGTAAGGCTTGCCATTTCATAATGGAAAAATATACGATTCAACAACAAGTCGAGATTATTAGAATTTACTACCGAAACGTCTAATTTACGGTCGTCATAATCGTCCTGCCAGATCAACAATTGAGTGAAAAATTTGAATCCACAGGCACAATACAAAATGTTCCCGTATCAGTGAGACAAAAAAGCGCCCGTAGTGTCGAGAATATTGCTGCCGCTAGCGCATCAATTGAGACAACAAATCAGTCTCTCACACGTCGTTGTCAAGCGTTGGGCAGAATTTTGCGAAAAGATCTAGGTCTACATCCTTACAAGAGCAAATTGACGCAATAACTTCAACCGCTTGACCACCAGAAGCGTCGTATGTTCGTGAATTGGGCTGAGCAACAACTTGAAAATGTGCTCCCGTGGCGTCACATCTAACATGCCGGGGGTCCGGGTTCGATTCCCGTTCTGATCATGGGAATTTTTCGTCAAAGGAAGTTCCTCTGACTTGCACTGTGGTCACGCGTATTCTAGAGCTTGCCACTCAGAATGCATTCAAGGCCTGTTATTTGGCATAGAAATCATCATCAATCTAAGTACAGCGCAGACTCGATTATATACAGTTTTTGATTTCGTTTCACTGTATATAATCGAATCCTATATATAATCGAGTCAAGAAATTTTTTTTATTTGTTTTTTTTGAATGTATTTTTGGTTTTTTTGAAAATAAAATAAGAATTTGATTTTTTATTCATCCCCTTAAAGTCAGAAAACACCTTTCTCACATGAAAAAAATAAGTTTATCCAGATTCTCTCAGAAGGTGATATACGATCATGTTTGATGAAAAAAATCCTCCTACGCATAAGTTCGAATTTCAACAATGATAGAGTTATAGAACTTTTTTTTTTTTTGTTTCGGACTCTGTTGCCTCAAACTAACTCTACATTAAAAAGTACGCTAGGTAAGACGATTCTGATGCTTTCATTTGAAAGATGAGACGACGTACGGAATATAGTAGTGGAACAACTAAATTAGTGGATTTTAATAACATGGAAGTGAAACACTTAAAAGATCATAATTTTTAATTTGTTTTTGTTAATTTTATCCTAAAAATTCAAGCAAAATCTTCAAAAATCGCGATTTATACCCCACTGTACATGTTATAGCTACTTAAACTTCACCTTAACCTTGAAAGGTTACATTTATTCTTGAAATAAGCCATAAAAAAAATATTTGTTTTCAAACTGTATATAATCGAGTCCAATATTGTATATAATCTAATCACATATAATCGAGTCTGTATATAATCGAGTCCGACCTGTACTAATAAAAATGATGCAAGTAATACTAGGTTTTTTTTTCCAAAATATATATTTTATTAAGGCACATGTGGCGTTAGCCTGACGAGGCCGGGAGTCCAATATTTTGACAATTTGTTAGTAATATGTAACCGATTACTCGCGGTTGGCTCGAGGTTAGAATTACAAGTGTTTTCGTAATTCGGATGTTGCAGTCTCCAGTACTATGTATGTGTGGCCGACACGGGATACTTCCTCTTGGGGTGTAACTGACCATTGATCAGCGACGCCCCCTAGTCTGTACCTCATATCAATCGTGGTGCCTCTCTCTTGACTCGAGGAATCCAGGGTAGAATGGTCACTGGGCGGTACAATCTTCAGCTCGTGTAGAGTTGTCATGAGCGGTACAACCTTTGGATGATCAGTGGCCTGCACAACCTTCTACCTGTGTATCTGTAAAGAGTATGTGTATAAATTGCCGCGACTAAGTAAAAGTTTATCGATTGGATAGGAGGGATATGATACAGGGATACAACGGAGGAAACATCATCAAACGTTACATCGGCGTTTCTAAGGAACAGGTATAGATGAAGAAGAAGATCAGGATCACGACTACCTAAGATATCCCGGACGGGGATATCCGATTGTCTGCCTAGTGCCCTCAATGCTCTGGAAAGCTGAGAGCGGGCAGCATGGAACCGGATACACGACCAGACAACATGCTCGATGTCGTGGTAGCCATCGCCACAATCACAAAGATTGTTTGCTGCGAGCTCAATGCGATAAAGATGCGCGTTTAGGTTGTAGTGATTGGACATAAGCCGAGATATCACGCGAATGAAATCACGACCTACATTCAATCCCTTGAACCATGCACTCGTCGAGACCTTAGGGATAATCGTGCGTAACGACCGAACTCATCTTCACTCCACATGCGCTGCCATCTTACGAGCGTGTGCTGACGAGGAATGTGGAAAAATTCATTATAAGCAATTTGCCTTTCAAAAAGTGTGCCTTCTGATGCGCCCACCTTAGCTAGCGAGTCCGCTTTCTCATTCCCCGGAATCGAGCAATGAGAGGGAACCCATGCTAAGGTAATCTTGAATAATTTTTCGACCAAAACACTCAATAGTTGTCTTATTCTTGTTAGGAAATAAGATGAGCGTTCATCAACTTTCATTGAGCGGATTGCCTCTATTGAGCTGAGACTGTCTGGAAAAATAAAATAATGGTCGATGGGCAATGTTTCAATGATCCCTAGTGCGTAGTATATCGGATCCAGTTCAGCGACATACACTTTGAGTTTGAAAGAGGCACTGGAATTTTCATTGAAGATGCCGAAGCCAGTGGACCCGTTTATGAATGAACCGTCAGTAAAGAACATTCTATCAGATCTAACTTTCCCATATTTTTCCGAAAATATCGACGGAATAACATTGGATCGTAGATGATCTTGGATTCCATGGATTTTTTGTCTCATGGAAAGATCAAAATTGACAGAGGAATTGCAAAAGTATGGGAAGCAAACTTGGTTGGAGATGCCTGGTGAAGGGTGCACGTAGTAATACTACGTTGACACGGAGAAGTTTCTCTAGGAACATTAGTGCCATTTAAGAAGAAAGAAGAGATGACAACTTGAAAATGATCCGGATTTTCATCGAAAAATTCTCTTCAGCTATGAGGCTCATTTCTGGCTGAATGGCTTCGTCAATAAGCAAAATATGCGTCATTGGTCAGGCAGCAATTCACACGTTCTCCATGTGTCACCATTGCATCCCAAAAATTAGGGTTTGGTGCGGTTTATGGTCCGGTGGCGTCATTGGGCCGTACTTATTCCGTGATTATCAAGACCGGCACGATACTGTGAATGGGAATAGCTACCGCTACCCTACCTCAATGATAACCGAATATTTTTGGCCCGAATTGGATGATATGGACTTGGACAATATGTGGATTTAACAGGACGGCACCAGAAGCCACACAGCGAATTTAACAATCGATTTATTGAAAAACAAGTTTGGTGGGCGTGTTAGCTCACGAAATGGCCCAGTCAATTGGCTGCCGTGAAATTGCAGCAGTATTGGCCAATTTATGCTTGAAAACCGTCGAAAATTGGGTTCAGCGTCTGGACTTCTGCAAGCGTGCCCGTGGTGGCCATGCAAAAGAAATCGAGTTCCATACATAATGGCATCAAATGTACTTTCACATGAATAAAGAATTGCATTGATATTTTTGGCTATGACACTGCAATGTACAAATAAATCTGTGCAAATCATAGTTATTTTACGTTTACCGAGAATTTTTTTTATGATTCGATTATCCGTAGTGAAAAAAAAATCATCACTCCGGATAATCGAGTCCGACCTGTATTTGCAATGAAGTCACTTTCGCTATTTAGGGGGGGACCGGTCTGGAAGGTACAAAGAATCGATTTCTCTTGCATTTCTGGGAAGCTTATGTCTTTATAAATGTTATTCCAAAGGGATTTTTCGATATTTGATTTCATTGGAAAGTAACAGGAGTGCATTTAGACTGCAAACGGGACTTAGAAACACATCTCAACTACGTTGTCATCTACCCTGAAGTAACCCTCATCAGCTACCTAGCTATGAAAGCCGGTGCCAACCCACAGTTGACCAGTAGATTTCATCAGAAGAGGACGCACAATCGAATCACTGGTGATTATTTGCGAATTGTGTGAACAGTAGGCTTTGTTCACTAACAATAAAACGGAACTCTCAATTGTGTATTGAGTTTAAAGAATGGAATCAACAAAGAAGAACACACTGATGTTCGAATTCCCAAAGGATGCCTCGGGACCGTCTTTGTTTGAGATGAGCCGTTTTGGTAAGAAACTGACTGCAGATCGGACGAATATGGACACGTGCTACAGGAATGCCGATGAAAAAAGGGTTTACATCCGTTTCAAAACTGCAGACGCGTTTAACGACGCTGTTTTGTATAATCCAGAAGTACACACTTTCGAATATAACGATGGATCAACGGTACAGGTGAAAATGTCGGTAGCAGGAGGAACATACAAATACGTACGAATTTTCAACCTTCCTCCGGAAGTTAGCGATGACGAAATTGAACGAGTACTGACTCGATATGGGAAAATTGGGAAGCAGGTGAGAGAGAAATTTCCAACTGAATGTGAATTCGATGTCTACTCAGGAATTCGCGGAGTGTACATGGATATCCAGAAGCAGATTCCTGCATCCCTTTACATCCGGAACAGCAAGGCACGAATTTACTATGAAGGATTCAAGAATCGGTGCTTCCACTGTAAGGCAGATGACCACCTGAAAGTCAACTGCCCTCAGCTTCAGGAAGGCAACCACGTAGACAGAGCGGAAATCAGTTCGGTGACACATGAAGGAGATTCTACAGAACAAGGACCACTACTATATGCAAAGGTTGCATCCGGTGCAGGTATTTTGGCGCAACGACTTGAGCAGGCTAGGAAGATTGAAAATATTAAGGAACTTCAGAAACCGGTGATTTCGTCGGTTGGAACCAACCAATCGGTTTTCAGCGAAGGATCTGTGTGTTTTGGAGAAAACATCACTGCAAATGATGAAGGTGAGCAAAGCGACATAATGGTAATCGACGACAGTAAGAACGAGTCTACCATCGGAACAAAACGAGCATTGGTAGCATCACGATCAGCATCGGACGATTCAAATGATGAACAGGTAAAACAGGGTAAGACAAAGAGTTTGCAAAAACGTACAAAGAACAACAGCACTGCATCTGGCGATGAGGAAAGCATACTGGATATTATCCAAACCCTTACGAAGGTGAAAGAGGTGACTAAGAAGGATAGTAGCGGAAAAGGTGGGAGTGCAGTCACTCACAAGAATACGAGTGGAAAACGTGGAGGAAAGCGGTAAGAGTGAGATCATTGTCTAATCCAGCCATGAACTACATCAGGAAAGTAGCTTCTATTAACATAAACGCGATAGAGATTCTTTCGAAAAAACACCTTCTAAAAGATTTTGTTATCGCATCAGATCTTGACGTTTTGTTTATTCAGGAGGTACAATTTGAGAATTTTTCGTTTTTGCCACAATATGTGGCATACGTTAATATCAGCGAATATAACAAAGGCACTGCCATACTAGTGCGAAAGGCGATAGGGGCTTCAGCGCCACTTTTTGATCCCACCGGAAGAATTGTATCAATAGAAATCGGGGATGTTAATTTTATAAATGTTTATGGACATTCGGGCAGTCAATATCGCGCAGAGCGAGATGATCTTTTCCGTAACAAAATTGCTGTACATTTTAATAAAACGACAGCAAAATTTCACGTGTTGGGAGGAGATTTCAATTGTGTTGTAGACGAGAAAGACACAAAGAATCGAGCATACAATATATGTCAAGGACTACGGTCATTAGTAGGATTGTTCGCTTTGAAAGATATTGAATTGGAGTGCAATGGGCCTAACAACAGAAAGTTCACTTTCGTTAGGAATGAATCAGCCTCGCGTCTAGACCGTTTCTACTCTAGTATAGAATTTATAAATCAGGTATCGAAATTTGAAACCATACCAGTACCCTTTTCTGATCACCACGCGATAAGATTCCAATTTAGCATTGAACGTAGTCAATCTCCCACGCCATTCGGGCGTGGTTATTGGAAAATCAATTCTGCTTTTTTGAATGATGATAACATAACAAATGATTTCAAAACAGAATATGAAAAACTGAAACTTCGGAAAAAGTATCAAAATAAATTTTCAGAATGGTGGAGCATTGATTTTAAAGCGAAGGTCAGACAATTTTATAAAACGAAATCAATCAACTTCAACAACAAGATCTCAACACTTAAACGAAGTTTAAATGCAAAGTTATTTCACTGCATTGAAAAACAACAATCAGGGGAGAACGTAGATGTTGAGCTAGGAATTATCAAGTCTAGAATGATGGAAGTTGAGCAAAGCCGACTCAAATATTATGCAAATCGCTGTAATGAAGCGTCACTTCTGGAAGAAGAAAAAGTCAGCATTTTTCAAGTTTCGAAAAGCGCCAAGTTTCAAAATTCAGTATCCTTCAATGCTAAGGATAACGACCTTTTGACACCAACAAAAACAGCATCCGAATTTTTCAAGAAAAATTTCGCTAATAGTGATGATCGAAGCCTTAACTATGATGATTTCCTAGCGTTGAAGTCTGTGCAAAAGTTTTTGAATGAAGACAGCCAAAATGCTTTGGTTGATATTATTGAAGAGGATGAGCTTAAGATGATAATTAGAAATGCAACCAAGAAAAAATCCCCTGGTCCGGATGGAGTAAGTTACGAGTTTTATGCGACCCATTTTGAGATTCTCAAAGGAGATTTACTGAAGTTGTTCAATGGTCTTTTGGCCGGCAGCTTAAAGCCAATGGAAAATTTTTCATCGGGAATAATAACTCTCATTCACAAGAAAGGAGATACAAAAAACCTAGACAATTTCAGACCAATAAGCTTATTGAATACGGACTATAAAATCCTGATGAAAATAATAGCAAACAGATTTGCGAAGGTGATGGATTCGTTACTTGATGTAGGACAAACCGTAGGAAAACAGAACCAATCATGCGTTAACAATCTAGATGCAATTAGAAATCTAATAGTCAAAGCGCAACAATCGAAGAAATATAAATTTGTTCTTATGGCTATTGATTTGGAAAAGGCCTTTGATTCAGTGAGCCACGTGTGTTTGTGGAACATTTTGAATAAGTTTAAAATTCCAGTAAAAATAATAAACTTGCTGAAAATGGTGTACAAAAATGCATCGTCAAGAATTTTGATCAATGGATTTTTATCAGAAGAAGTTTATATTAATCGGTCGGTAAGACAAGGATGTCCTATGTCAATGATTTTATTTTCGTTGTATCTTGAACCTTTGATAAGAACTTTGTACATAAACTTGAATGGTATTCTTATCATGGATAATTTTTACAAGTTATTCGGATACGCGGACGACCTGATATTGGTGATCAGGAATGAACAGGAGCTCGATTTAGCTCTTAGTTCAATTGAAGAGTTTTCTCAATTCGCAAAAATTAGGATGAATTTAAAAAAATCGGGATTTATTCGATTCAATGAATGCAAAATGGGTCCCGCTCGATTAAAAGAGAAAAAAAACCTTAAAATCTTAGGAATGCTAGTTGAATCTAATTATAAATCAATGATTAACAGTAACTATGACGATTTGATAAGGAAAATACAGGCGACAATTTTCACAAACTCTGCAAGGAACCTTAACTTAGTGCAAAGAACATGGATATTGAATGTATTTACCCTGTCAAAACTGTGGTACATTTCTCAAATTTTGCCTATGGAAAATAAACATCTGGCTAAAATTAGATTAATAACAGGAAGATTCCTTTGGGCTAGGAACCCTATATATAAAGTAGCCAGAAACCAACTTTATAAATGTCCTGAAAGAGGAGGACTTAACCTAGTAGACGTAGAGAGTAAAACCAAAGCATTATTTGTGAATTGTTTGATTAATCTGAACAGACATGTTGCTGGTGAACATTTTCTGATGCAAACTCGCACGCTGAAAAATATAACTCCAAACACAAATCAGCTAATTAAAAAAGCGAACGAGCTGAAAAATGACCCTTTTTTTGATTCATGCCGCAAATTTTACTATTTGTTTTTGAGTAAAACAGATGGAATCAATAAGATTCAAGAAAAGCATCCACATAGAAGATGGAATCAAATCTGGGAGAACATTAGTAAAGAGTATTTATCAACAGCAACCAAATCTGTACTGTATGAAGTCTTTAACGATATAATTCCTAACGATGTAAAAATGTACAACCATAGAATTAATGGTCTAGAAAGTTATGTATGTGAAAAGTGTGGTGAACTTGATAATAACATACATAGGATAAAAAAATGCACGGATGCAAGAAAAATATGGAAATGGATTGAAGAAATAGTTAAAATCAAACTCAAACTAAACTATAGAACACCCGAGCAGGTATTGTCAGATGACATATCAGGGAAAGATAATAGAAAAAAAGCAGCTCTTTTTCTAGTAGGAGAGGCAATTAATTATAATGTAAGACATTTCAAAAACGGGAGTTTGTTTGATTTTCACCGACGTTTACGTAACATACGTTGGAACAACAGAAAAGTATTCGGAAGACACTTTAGTTCGGCTCTCAATGCGTTTTGGTAAAACGTGTGAATGAAGAAAGAGAACAGCTAGGAATGTTATGTATGTTACTTACCAATATTTGTTTGTAAATAGTGTAGTAAGTAGTTATGGATATTGTAATTAGGAAATAACTGGAAATAAATATGTATAATTAAAAAAAAAAAAAAAAAAAAAAAAACCCATGGCTATTGATACGGTCCGGCAACATTCTATTGGACAAATTCGGAATTTGCATTAATACCATATCATGAAACTAAATTCTGAATCTATTAGTAAAATTATGTTTATACGATTCATTATCTAAGAGTTTATTTGTTGCATCTAATGTAAATCACTACTTGCAACATATGGGAATTCTTTAAAATAATGTCCTCTTAGTTGGTAGATATTTCCCTGTAAAACTTCCAGACATTCAGGATACCACGAAATCTCTTCCAGTACCTTGGATAAAACAGAATGTAGGGAAGACAAGTCGGGTAGAGTGCCCGCAGACATCTTAGAATCGGCCCAGAAGCGAGTCACAAGCAGTGTTGCCATATTAAAATACCAGAGGGGTTGAAAGTCTATCTCATCTGTACTTTTTCTACCAAAAAATCTGTACCATCAAAAATATTCGTCGTAAAGAAAAAAAAAATATCGGCTCGAAAATAAAACTCATTTATTTACTAAGTCATTCGTGTGTTTGATAATGCTTATACATAGTTTTTCTTAATCTAGATTGCATAATGTAATTTTTTTAAATTTTTGAGCTGCCGCCACGGTATTAGTCAAATCTTTTGATCTCAAAATAGTGTTTATCATATCGTTGCTAAGCCGATTTCGAAGACTATTTTTAGTCTGATTATATTTAGTGAGTGAGAACTTTACAAACAAGGCCACCAATCCTGCGAATGCTCGTTTTCTGAAACTATGGTTCCCTTACGGAGTAATTTTACCTTTAAGATACGGAATTCCTTCTCCAGATCTTGTAAATTCTCATTGTGGGATCCTAGAAATGCCTCTAACACAACGATAATGCTTGTCAAATTGGAAAAGTTCCTGAAATTTCACATTATTAGCAATTATTGCATTGTAAATGTTTTTTATGACCAGCAGCACCAAGCGATAGTGCGGCGTAAAAGTCGTCTTATACCTTTATGTTGCTTTGTTCAAATGTAAAAAAATTCACACGTGGGAAAAATCTGTACCAATCTGTACTTTTTGACGAAAATCTGTACTCTGTACCGTACAGAATCTGTACCAAGAATAATGAAAAAATCTGTACCATTCCAGATAAATCTGTACGTGTGGCAATACTGGTCACAAGCAAGGTGGAGAACGAGAGACGAAAAAATGCTTGACACGAAAAGTATGTCCTGGCTCTTCAAATGATCAGACATGATTGAGCTAGGGGAGCCATAAGCTTAGTTTCCATTTTACCAACCAATCCGAGGACGATCAAACCACTATAGAACTCAAGCGTTGATATTATTCCCCAGACCAAATATACGAAAGTATGTGCTTATGATCAATCAAGTCATCTCATAGACAACCACTACCAAAGAAAATATTAAAATCTAAAATTATAGTGCAGCCTGATCTAATCGACAAAAACAACGTGCCAACGGTCGCTAATAACCCGAACGCTGCGTGCAGCGCGCGAACGCAGTCACTCGTCCGGTTGTTTTTGAACTTGAACTTAGCGATCCAAGTTTAAGTTTGAGTTCGTTGGCGCTCCAAAGCACGTTTATTCACAACGGCAGTGAGCGCTTCCTGCATATTCATCGTTCTCCAGCGCACGAAACTTGATGTTGAGGGGTGATGATCGCCATCGTCGTTGCCATCGCAAAACGAGCGGCACTCTCGTCGAATATCCGCTCGTTATAGCGTTTTAGTAGTGCGCGCGCGCGTATGGAATGAAATAAGTATCTCTCCAGTGTAAAACCGGCCCAGCCATCCAGCGACGGAGTCAACGATCGTTCATTTTCCGTGTACGTAACCTCGAACTTATAAAAGATGGCTGCTGACATTTGCTTCGTGCTATAAGACGGGTCCCGCCGCCGCTCTGTAGTTGTTATAAAACCACACCACATAACCAAACTGAAAAAGGCAACGATCGATCTCGTGGTTGCTCACAGTGCGAGTGCGAGAGTATAGGTGCTCGACTGCTGGACGCTACGATCGTGCGATCGCTGGCTGCGTTCTGATGTTGTTTTGTGTTTGCATCCGCTGCAGAGTTTTGCAGAGGTACGGTTGACCCAAATTCGGCACCCTTTCGTTTTGTACACGAAAACTCGCTTTATTTCCATTTTCATTGCTCTGGCCCACTTTTAGCCACACATTGAGCAGTTCGTGGTTTCTAGTTTCAATGTGAATGCCACAGCCACCTACATTTCCGTTGGCTCTGCTCTCTGTACTGCTCCGACTTTGTGGTGCGCGCGATTAAATATTTCCTGCACTTAGTCACTTTCTCTTCGGTAGCATTTTTTGTCGTTGCCCCTCATCAAATCAATGGAAGCAGATTTTGCATGCAGATTAGAGCCCACGGGCGTTGTGTGGATGGGAATTATAGTTATTAGAACGTAAACTTTTTTTGAGACCGCTTTTGTTTCACATAAAAATAACGGTTGGTTGTATAACATTCATATTAGTTTTATTGTAAATGTCAGGTTGGGAAAAAAGTAATCCATTATTTCCTCGGTAGCTGGCTTTAATGATCAACATCTCGCGTAATATTGATCATACAATTTCAGGCTCGGCTCGTTTAGGGTCGTTGTAAAGGTGACATTCCACACTAAAAAAAACTTTTTCAGTTATGAGTTACAGGGTGTTGACAACGGAAGTCAACAAAGAGAAATTTCGGTGCATTTTACACTTTTTCTCTTATAAAGGTGAAAATGCAAGCTAGACCGTTGAAATTGTGAATGGCGTTAATGGCGCCGATACTGCAATAGTAAAATACGTGCAATTTTTTTTAACTTTGTTTTAGTGCAGTAAACTAAATACAAATCTCTACTGTAAACAAATGGACCGTTTGAAGCCAGCGATTGACTGTAAACATCCAGAATCGGCCAACAGAAAAGGTGTTTTGTTCCATCAAGACAACACAACGCCACATAACTCCGAGAGCTTGATTGGGATACATTCACCATATAGTCCGAACCTGGCGCCTTTTACTCGCATTGCAAAACTTCCAGAGTGATAAGAAATTGGGATCAAGAGAAGATTGTAAAAATCTATTGCTAGAGGTTTTTGCCAATAAAGACCAACTCTTCTATGAGTGAGACATTATGAAGCTACCTTTAGAATGACAACAAATTTTACAACGAAACGGTGCGTATTACAACATATTTTGAATTTCACCCAAAAATAATGGATTACTTTTTCCCCAACCTAATATGTATTTGAGTTATTACAACTTTTCGTTATGATTAGTTATAACAATGGTTTTTTTTGTAATTTTGTGATATAGAACCTCGACTTCTCAGGATTTTTTTAATACTACTGGAAAGCTCAGTACGTTTTTATATAATACTAGCTGACCCGGCAAACTTCGTCCCTCCAAAAAAGGATATGAACACTTTCAAACATTCACGTTTCCTTACTAAGCGAACGTTTGTGGATTCAATCGTAGAACCCTCTACAATTTTATATTACTATAAATTTCCTAGTACTTCTACCAAAACTCGTCATTATGATATAATGATATTTTCAGACACAATTCTCGTTCAAGATTCTTCAATTACTTGCAAACAACATGTTTCTCCGTTACATGGAATATATGGTTGATACAGAAAATGTAATAAAATGAAGACAGCTCAAATTGGACTATTCCTTTCTCGAGTTTCGCCCTTATCAACACATTTGGCGATTCATTTTTATTTGTATAGTTGGAAGTAATTTATTTATTTATTTATTTCGGCTTAACGTCTTTACAACATGGCCTGATTCATATTTTTTTCCTCGGTTCGTGGCTATCTCTCTCCAATTCCGCGGGCACCCCGTGCTCACCATGTCATGCTCCACTTGGTCTAACCACCTTGCTCGTTGTGCTCCTCGTCGTCTCGTATCAGCCGGATTCCCGATGAACACCATTTTTGCAGGATAGTTGTCCGACATTCTTGCAACATGTCCTGCCCAGCGTATCCTTCCAGCTTTGATCACTTTCTGGATACTGGGTTCGCCGGTGAGTCGCGTGAGCTCGTGGTTCATCCTTCGCCTCCATACGCCGTCCTCCTGTACACCGCCGAAGATGGTTCATAACACCCGCCGTTCAAAGACTCCGAGTGCTCGCAGGTCCTCTTCGAGTGTTGTCCACGTCTCCTGCCCGTAGAGGACAACCGGTCTTATGAGAGTTTTGTACAGGGAACATTTCGCACGACTGCTAAGTCTGTTTGACCTTAACTGCTTGTGGAGACCAGTCTTCCGAAAAACACTTACACATGTCCACGCGATGTGAAAATTCCATGTTTTTGTTTGAATTCGAACATGATTCTCGCTAGTGTTGAGTATCTATCCCCAACACGAACAATGATACACAAACATAGACATGTGAAAACAAACACGATGTTTATAATTCAAGAACATCATGTCGATGTCGCAGTATTCATTGCTTTCGTTTCGTTTCTTTTCATACACGGAAAGAAATTATTCATCCCAAAACATTTCTTCGTAGAATACTTTTTCACAGAAATGAACTTGACATTTAGTTCGCATTTCAAAAATTGCACGAACTAAGAGGCTATAAGTTCATGCACCAAAATATATATTTTTATTAAGGCTCATATGGCGTCAGCCTAACGGGGCCGGGAGTTCAATATTTTGACAATGTTTGCTTACAACTATGTTAGTAATATGTAACCGATTACTCGCGGTTGGCTCGAGGTTAGTATTACAAGTGTTCTCATAATTGGAATGTTGCAGTCTTCAGTGCTCTGTACGTGTGCCCGACATGGGATACTTCCTATTGGGATGCAGCTGACCGTTAATCAGCAACGACCCCCTAGTCTGCACCCCATATCTAGCGTGGTGCGTCTTTTTCGACTCGACAACCTTTGGCTCTTGTTGAATCATCAGTGGACTGCACAACCTTCGGCCCGTGTATCTGTAAAGAGTGTGTGTATGTATTGCCGCGACTAAGTAAAAGTTTATAGATCGTTCATGCACATTTTGCAAGCCTGATTAAATAATCCTTGGTTTCGTTCAAAGAAAACATTCTCTGAATAGAAAGAAGCTTTCTGTTTTTTTTTTGCGTGCATGTTGGCAATTAAAGTCTGGGGAGCCGACTGCATAGCGGGCGACGTCGTACAAATGCTGACCAAAAAAATAAATACCCAAAAATTAGTTTTAGATGCAACCGTCAGCGGCACACAGCAGAACCAGCAGAGAAATTTCAGCGGCTAAAACACACCATTAATTTCTCGATGTTATCACAAACTGAATGAAGGAAAAAACTAAAAGCTACACTTACACTGCACTACATATGCTATGTGTGCATGCGATTGCATCATCCTTTCTTCTCCTCTTCTCCGCTCGTTTTATAGCTCGGGTCGCGATCGTCGCGAACAAGCAGTATTGGCCATTTGTATTCAAAGATCCAGCCAAAATTGTTGCTCCCGTGGTCGAGTGGTTAGCGTCACGCCTAACATGTCACTGCTGAATAATTCAATTTTAGTACTTGTTCAAATAGCTAATAATAGCGAATGTTACATGAATATAAATGCGTGCACTAAATAATGATATTAATTGTAAAAAACTCTGATATTAATCGACGTTTATTTTGTTCAGAACAGATAAAGAGGTTTATTTTATTTGCCCAATATTTTAAACGAATCAACCATTGTCATGATAGGAAAGCATTTTTTCCACGTCAACATACCAACACACCACGCATTGAATGGTGGTGGTGTGGTGTCCGATTCGCTTCTTCTACTCTACGCACTGCCGGTGCTTGGGGTGAAAATGCAAGAGAAACTGTACACCATGTTCGAAAATCATGTGAATCATTGGGATTAAACATCGTATGTCCAAACATACCACGAATACAAACATGTCACATTTTCTAACATAAGTACGAAAAAATCATGTTTGTACTCAAACACAAAACTGTGAACAGCGTGGACATGTTTATTCCGGACACAGTGTTTTTTTGTGAAACATGAAAAACTGGTGGAGACTATAGTAGGCACGACTCCCATTGATGATGCGTCTCCGGATCTCGCGGCTGGTATCAGACGTTACCATTGAGCCAGGGTAGACAAATTGGTCCACTACCTCGAACTCATCGCCGTCGATTATTACACTACTACCTGATCGGGTCCTGTCGTGCTCGGATCCGAAAGCCAGCATGTATTTGGCTTTAGACGCATTGATTTTCAGTCCAATTCTCTCTGCTTCGTGCTTAAGTCTGGTGTAATGTTCAGCTACCGTCTCAAATGTTCTGCCGACAATGTCTACGTCATCAGCGAAGCAGATGAATTGACTGGTCTATTGAAAATCGTACCACGCAAGTTAAACGCCGCTCGTCTCATAACACCCTCTAGCGCGATGTTGAACAGTAGGCAAGAGAGACCAATACCTTGTCGAAGCCCCCTGTGGGACTCGAATGGATCAGATAATCCACTCTATTGGGCGGCACTGGGAGCAAGTTTGTTGGGTTACGATCTTTCGGCACAAACGGTATCTTTTTCTTCTCAAGATACGCCAGCGTCTTCTTGGCGTAATGGGAAGACGCCTTGTCCGGCCAGAAGACGTACTTCACATCCGCGTGATGCTCGTTCAGGAACGGCAGCAGGATTTTATCGAGGCACTCTTCTCGATAGATTTGTTGGTTGATTGCCAGACCGCTCGGCTTAAACCAAGGCTTTGAAATGCCCCGGTCGAAAATGGCGATGTACAACATAACCTTTTTTTCAAACTTGTGCTTGAACTTGTGTTTCACTTCAGGCGGTGTGGATGACTTGTCGCTGGAATAGTAATTATCATTTCCTGGAATATGCGTTTTGGACAGCGGAAAATAGCTTTCGTCGTCCAAAACGAAAGACGTCCCGCGGTATTTTTTGGTCATCCACCGACACTGTGATTTAACCGTCTCAATCTGCTCATCCGTGTACTCCGGCGACCTCGTCTTCTTCCTGCAGACTATTCCTACCATCTTGAGGGTCCGATGGATCAATACGTGGGACCAGTCATATTTCCGACCGGCGTCACGCAGGCTGGTTGCTTGCTTATTGTCAAACAGCTTCTTTAACGATGTCTTCCTCTGCTTCGTCATTATCGTCACCGGACGACCACTTCCGACCTTCCGCTACCGTACTGACAGGTACATTTTCTTCCTTAAAATGTGCCACCGTGAACTTTTTTCCATGCTGGAAATGCGTTTCGTATAACCGTACAATGCGTTCGCGGAGCACGTACTGTTTCGACGCCATCTTTGCTTTGACTAAATTCAAACTAGCAAAACCAAACACGCCTTCTGTTTCTAGGGAGCCCAAAGAGCAATTTTCTTGGAGAAAGAAAATATTACGCTCTTTATTTGAGTTACTGAAAGGTATTGAAAAAAATCTCATTTTTTATTTAACACCCGTTAATCATTCTCGAGTTATGCAAATATTTGTGTTTTGTTTGTATGGCAGACCATTCCTCGCAGACCATTTGTATCGGGCAAAAACCCTTGGATTTTTTATAATGTCATTTTCTTTTATTTTTGACCCGTATGTAACTACCGTAAAAAAACTTTGGTAAAATTCGACAGGTGGCAGGAAACGGTAGCATGAACACAACAAGCACTTTGATTTTCAAAAAATGTGAGTTTTCCGATCGTGGTTTTAAGTTTTTTCCCGCTGATTAAACAAACTTTTCGTGTATTGTGTGTAAAGTTCTGTTCGTCTACAGAAGAGGAACAATTTGATGCAGCGAAAATGTAAGTTTGATAACAATAAATGAAATTAATTGCATTTTAATTTTTGCATGTTGCGTGGGATGACATGGACACGTTTCTGTGGGGTGAATTGGTTCTACAGGTTTGAGGCTTTTCTTTGATCTGATTGATTCCAGATGTCACGGAATTACAAAAAGAGGATGGGCAGACAACTTTGGAAGAAGGAGGAGCTTGAAAAAGCAACTCAGGCCATCAAGAACGAATTTTTTTTTTTACCAACAAGTGTTTGAAAATGCTCGAACAACAGTGGAAAGATTCATGCAGAATTAGAGATGGTGTCAATCCAATTTTTTTGGTCTGGGGTCTGGCCAAGACACCTGATATCAATCCCAAAATACTGTTATTGATTGTAACATTATCCCAAAATACTTTACATAAACATAAGTATGTTTTTTTTCGATGAAACACAAACTGGACCAAATCACCCCGCATCAAATTTTAATGTCTAAAAATCATCTCTTTTGTTTTATGATATATTTGGTAGTTTGAAGCTTGATATAATGATTAAATATTATTGATTGAGAGAAAACAAGTGTAGCTCAGTATACAATGTGACATTTTTATATATGGTCTAAATACCATATTTGTTTGGAAATATTAGGCGATTTGCTTAGGTGGTCCAAATTGCCCCCTTTTCCCCTACATCCAGGTTTTTTTTTCGCAGGAGTTACGTACCTCGTAAGAAACGCGTTGTTGCGGCCCAGACGGAGAATACACAAAAGAAACAGAAAATCCATTCATACAAAACACTTTATTCACAAATCAAAATATTATTACAAAATCACTAGAGCACTCAAAACACTACACATAATCAACAGCAACCGCAGCAGCAACGCATATCCTGGATCCACACCTGAAAAATGGATCAAAAAGTGCATTGTATACAAAATAATACTTTACGCGACTTACCTTTTTCACCAGACACAAAACCTTTTACAACATTATTTGTTTCACCACACATAATACACAAAAAAAACAACATGACAAAACAACGTATAAACAATCATAAACAATAACCAGCGTATTGTCAAAAGACAGGAACGCATGGAAACGGACCCGCTATGCAATGAGGAATTGTTTATAGCGAATATTCCAGACGCAACCCAAACAACAAATACGCCATTCAGAGAACTATGGAACCAATGATATAAATAGGGCATGAAATGTTAAGAACAGAGTTCAGTTGCAATAAACTTTCCTATCAGTATAGGTCAAGCTTTTGACTATATTGGATCTCATCTTTTCATTTTATCATCGGGTAGCCAGTCTACTCTCATCTCTACTCTACTCATCATACTGGAACTCTGCTCAGATACCTCTCTGAGCGGAGACATTTTTTGGCGCTGTAGACAGGATCTCTACTCTTCATCACTACGGAACTCTGCTCAGAAACTATCTGGGCGGAGACACGCGTAGTTGCGTAAAAAGACCAGATCTCCTCAAATTCACGTAAGAGTCGTGACTACTACTACTACTTTTTGTCATAACCACTATGTTCCATCACAAGCACTAATTACTGTGATATGCTCTTTGAAATTGCTAATATTTTATTAGTTTTAATAATCCGCGTAAAAAACCACGTTAATTGGAAAATTTACTTTAAAAAACCGTGTCAATTGGAAAATCCGCGTGATTTCAAGTTTAGTCTCATTGTAAATGTGACATTCCACACTAAAAAAATCTTTTGCCATTTTTTGTTTGTTCCATTCAGTAGTGAGTTACAGGGTGTTAACAATGGAAGATAACATAGAGAAAATTAAATACATTTTACACTTTTTCGTTTAAAAATGCGAAAATGCAATCTAGGTCGCTGAAAGTGTGAATGGTGTTAATGGAGCCAATACTACAATAGGAAAATACGTACAATTTAATTTATTTCTTAAAATTCTTAAATTTTATAACATTTTTTTAAAAAAAAATTTTAGTGCAATACACTGAATTCAGATCTTTAATGTCAACAAATGGACAGTTTGAAGCTGGCGATTGACCATAAACGTCCAGAATTGGCCAACAGAAGAGGTGCTGTGTTCCATCAGGACAGTGAAAAGCTACACAAATCCAAGAGCTCGATAGGGATGTTTTGATGCATCCATCATATAGTTCGAAACTGGCACCAAGCGATTACCATCCTTTTTCGCATTGCAAAATTCCCAGAGTGATAAAAAATTGGGATCAAGAGAAGATTGTAAAAATCTATCGCTAGAGTTTTTCGTCAAAAAGGACCAAGTTATCTATGATACAGGCATTATGGAGCTACCTTTAGAGTGGCAATGCAAATTTTACAAGAAAACGGTGCATATTTGACCCAAATCGTACAATCCAAAGCATACTAAAAATAGTTTTGAATTTCACCCAAAAATAATGGGGTACTTTTTCCCCAACCTAATATATAATCGAGTTCTTCAATTATATAGAATAGAAAAAAAGTGTTATATACGATGAATTTCATGCCAACTCGGCTTAGAAGTTGACAGCACCATCTCAGATATCAGTGAAACGTTTTGGGCATAAATACATTGATCGTTCAACCAACTTTGCATGCTTGAAATCTTCAAAAAAAAATTAGAGTACTTTTTGCAAAAGTCCAACTTTTTTCTCAATTTTAACCAAAATATTTAACTCAAAAACTATGATCCCTACAAAATTTGAATGAATGGTTAAAATATGGGATTTTTGTTCAATTTTCCTAAAGAAATACCAAACAATTATTTTTTAAAATCTACGCAAAAAAATATTTTAGAAAATAGAATTTCGTTTATCTCAAACAATTTTTTTTTCTAATTCTCAAAAAAAATATGAATAGCCATTACAATTCCCCATAAGTCATCCACACATCGGAGGGTAGGCACTTTTACAGGGAAAGGGAAAGTTTTTCTAACAACAACTCTTTCAATTTTTTGTTGAAAAAATTACAACTTATCCTAATTTTGTTTAAAGTTAAGACAGCGATATAGATTATTCGATAAAGTTTTAGATCCTATTAAAATATGTGCTTTTGTCGAAGACATCAATTTTCTATCTTTTATAGTTTCTGGAATATATGGCAATTCTGTATGGAAACTACCAAACTACTGAAAAAATAATGATTTACTCGTAACATAACCTAATGAATATCTACTTCAATACGTTACACGATCTTTATATTCTGGAGAAACTTGAATGTAGCCCAACAAACATATTTGTGTTTCTAAAAGAAACTTGATCTATTCAAAACTAAATATTGCAGAAATGCCGAATTTCGAACCCGTTATAGCCCACTGTTTCCAGCGAAAAATATATTGCAAAATCTGCATCAACCAATCTCAGTACTTTTACATAAACACGAAATAGTAATAACAGTAGCAAGATGCACTGGATATTAACCAACGCTGGCCGTACGATACCACTATTATGTTATCTGTTGAATAACTGGGTAGCAATTAGCAAACCCCATCTCAACAAAATGTTCCACATCGGAACGCCTCGAAATAACAAAACAATTTCCCCGCAATTTATTACCATCCATCATTGTACTACTCATCGGCACCGTACTGTTCAACGAACAGAAGCAAAAAAAAAAACAACTAACAAACAAAAATTGCAAAAATCATTGAGAGAAAGGTCTACTTTTACCTCAATGTTAAGGTGATGGTTACGTGTACCACACCAAGCGATGCAGCAGCAGCGAAAACAGACAGCCGAAGAGAGCCGCGAAACCACAATATGTGTAAGCACCGAAAAAAAAATGAAAACAGAAACATGGGAAACCTCCAAACCAGTAGCAAAGTCAAATCGCCGGCGCGCATTGTGCTAAGGTTACGGCCACGATCACGACACTATGCCGGCTGGGTAGCCGCTACAAAATGGAAAACAAAACTAGTTTTGGCCTTTCTTTTCAATGTGCACTCCGCGCAATGGTTGCGCTAATCGCAAGAAGCCATTAAGTAACACTCAAGCCTTTTTTGTATCATAAAACAGCGTATTTGAATAATAAATATAATCATATTTTTTACACCTCTAAGTTTTATGTTCAGAATCGACTATAACTAGGCTGACCAAATAGTGAAAACGGGGCACATGTACGTATAGTAAGTAATGCAGCAAGCTTCACAAATTTCTAATATTCTAGAAATTTGGTTTCCATTTCTGAAAATATTTAGGCACAACTATTTGCAAATGGTTCGGATTATTTGTTCCACCTTTTTATGTCATTAATTATAACTCCTGTAATCTTAATGTAATACTGTTATGTTTCTCCTAGACTGGTCTTCCATTTTTAATGTACTCCAACGCAGTATCTTAGAAGACTTCACAGTTTTTGGAAATTTAGTCTCCTGTATTTTACTTTAATCAACTAGTTTTGACGTAGGACTATGTTTTTCAGCAAGAGTGCCATTTCACGTTTTTGACGTAGGACTACGTCTTTCATTTCTATATTGGGATGTAAGTTCAAAGTTTCGAAAACGGAAGTGTTACGCCGGAAAACGAGATTTTGAGCGTTACTAGCTCCTAAACAACTGAACGTAAGGTATGATAAACACTTCATTCGGAAGATAAAATGTCTACGCATTATATGCTTGTTTTTTTTGAACCAAATACTTATTTCAATAGCCCTAGAATTGCTTTCAAAACAGGCTATTGAAATCACACCAATCGGTATATAAGCGAGGGCCGCTCGGAAATCCACTCAGTTGTGATTGCGCAACGATTGAGTTACGATCGCTGGAATGGATGGTTTCCCTAACACAGACTTGCCAGGGGAAATCGGCATTGCAAAATAGATGCGAGCTGCGGGTACCTTTTACTCGCTTGCGTTTTTGAAAATTGGGATGTTTCCCTAACACAGATTTCAAAATCATGGAGCCTGAGGAAATCGGCATTGCAAAAAAGATGCAAGCTGCGGATACGTTTGTACTCGTTTTCGTTTCTACAAATCGGAATGTTTCCGCAATACAGATTCCAAAACCAAGAAGTTGAAAAAATCGGCATTGCAGATACGTTCAAGTCGGCATTACTTTTATACCCCCATGCATTTTTACACTCCGGAATTCGTTTTGCTAACACGGTCTACGAAAGCGGGTAAAAATGCAACGTTTTGGCTCGATTATTCAAGATTGCATTGGAAGATATCTCTTCATGTCGCCAGCTCACTGAACTTGTACGCATACCGTTTGATGATTAGGCAAAATGTTGATATCCATTTTCTGCGATAACTACTACCATAATGCATGAATTGACTTAAATTGGGGTTTGTTTGCAATTGAATTCGTAAATAGTTCCATTCATTCACTAGTTTAATCAATAATTTAGTCAATACACACAAAAGATAGCTCTGCGCAGCGGCGATATCGATATATCGATACCCAATGAGGAACATTCGAGTTGGGATTATTGCTAATTGAAGAAATACAATTGATGACTAAACCAACGGCAGTACTACGTCAACCTTGCGGTTATATCATAGGTATAACCCATCCATAGTTTTACGAAACAGTTTTTGACGTCCATAATTTTTTTCTCAATCGGATGTTGATGATTGGCTGTTGTATCCAAGCTATTTCTTCGATGATACTCTTCTGGCTAGCTACGAGAACAAAAAAAATGCTGTTTGCGTTCACAGCTGGGAACAGCTCTATTTCGGTTGCGCATCGCAGTTACATGACATGTGATTCAGAGTGAACAAAGTATATGCTATTGCCTAGTGAAATTCAATAAAAAAAAACTTCAATATAGGTTTTCATGTGGGAGCTTCGCGGAGTACCTAGTGATCCGTGGAGCACTGTTTGAAACCCCCTGGTTCAAATTTAAAAAAAAAATATTGGAAGCATACCCATATTCCCATACATTTGTTCTATGCATTTCTGTGCCTACCTACCCATGCTTTCCATACCGAGGATCGAGTGTAGATATAAGATATATTTTTTATCTGCCACTGCGAACAAAATATGTGTAAATCGCTCGCTCAAAATGCAAATGCAGCTTTCTTTCGTACGGACATTGCACAATGGTCCAGGAAGTGCATTTAAGTAGAAATTAGCATTTAGAGCTCAGCAGTTATTCTCTAGACAAAAACTGTCTTCAACAAAGTTGTTACATATGACAAAGCGCTCATTTTGATGTTATCGAAAATAGGGTTACCAAAATTTTCGATGAATTAAAAAATCTAACTTCCTTATCTTTATAGATAAAGATAAATATGTTCCGACAATGTTTTATCCCCAGTTATTTTAAGCAAATTTGTAGAACAAATTTTTTTTCTATCTCTTGATAAAGTTGCGTTAGGGTCACTATAAAAAAACGTTTTTTATGCTCCAATTTTTATTTTTAAAATTTTAAATGCAAACTGTCTTCAGAACACTTTAAGAGCTTACTAAGACGAATATTTTGCGACGCAGAACTTGTCATCATCTCAATTCTACTTTTCTTGTCTAAACACAAAAAATAACATAGTTTTGGAAATCCAACCCAAATCCCAATTATGTAGAGTGAAGTATGTTCTTTCAAATGCCGTCAACAAACTTTTTTTATGTATGCCCCAAAAAGAATGACAGGCGAATGAAGAGAGCGTGTTTTTTTGGAAATAAATATTTGAGTAGAATTGAGATAGTTCTGCATCGCAAAACATTTGTCTTAATAAGCTCTAAAAGATCTCTGAATACAGTTTGCATTTAAAATTTGAAATATAAAAGTTCTAGTAAAAAACCGTTTTCTTCATGGCGACCCTAACGCAACTTAGAAAATAAAGCCCTTTATCGGTTATTTCAAGGGATAGAAAAAAACCTTGCTGTAAAAAGTTTTCTTTAATAACTGGGGCTATAACATATAACATTTTCGAACTATGTTTACCTCTATCTATAAAGACGAGAAAGTGAGATTTTTTATTTTACCGTAAATTTTGGTCACCCTATTTTCGATAACATCAAATTGAGCCCTTTGTCATATGTAACAACTTTGTCGAAGACAGTTTTTGTCTAGAGAATAACTGTCGAGCTCTAAATGCTAATTTCTACTTAAATGCACTTCCTGGACCATTGTGCAATGTCCGTACGAACGAAAGCTACATTTGCATTTTGAGCGAGCGATTTACACATACTTTGTTCGCAGTGGAAGATAAAAATTATATCTTATATCTACACTCGATCCTCGGTATGGAAAGCATGGGTAGGTAGGCACAGAAATGCCCAGAACAAATGTATGGGAATATGGGTATGCTTCCAATATTTTTCTAAATTTTATATACGTGATATATTTTTTCAGTAAACATTACCTTATTACATTATGCCTCAACTTAATCCGCGCCTTTGTTCATATTTCCTCGTTCGTGAAATCAAAACAAACATTTTTGCGCGCTGACTCGATCGGTCCAAAAACACTGATTGCACGTCAGGTAATCAAATAGGGATAATCAAGTGCTGTGGTTTTAAAAACTAAACCGAAAAATATTTTCTCCGTATAGCTCTGAGCATTTCAACTCACCCCAACCTGGGGTAATTTGAGAAGCAGTGAAAATCGACAATTTTTCAAATTATTCATATTTCGTTCCACAGTATTTTGTACCTAATTTATGAATACACAGACGTGAGACAAGTCAAGTTTGTTAATTTTGCTACTAGGGGTTGTTCAAATATTGTGTAACGCATTTTTTTTTACTATTTTAGACTACCTCGTCTCTACATAACATGTAACAGATGGTCATTTGCATAAACATGTTTAGACTTATTTAGATTTATTTCTAAACAAGTTTCCATAAAGCATTCCCTCCTCTCTTCCTGAGTGCGTTACTTTATTTATGAATATTTGAATGCTCTTATACAGGGTTCTCCAACTTTAAATTCCGAAAGTAAATTGAAATAAAACACACTTAGAATTCGAATTTCGATGAAACTTTTATTTCAAATTAAAGTTTGGTTTATGCCATTATGTGTGAAATACAACATCATTCAAATGTCCACCTAGGGGTTCCTCGCACACCTTGATCCGGAACAGGTAATTTTCGATGACTTTTCGGCACATATGAGGCGGTATCTCGGTCATAACTTCACGAATGTTGTCTTTCAAATGTTCAAGAGTTTGCGGAGAGTTGGCATAGACACGGCCACAAAAAAAGTCTAGCGGGTTCAAATCGCATGATCTGGACGGCCAATTGACATCACCAAAACGCGAAATTATGCGTCCCTCAAATTTCGTTCGCAATATGGCCATGTTCGGTCGTGTTGTGTGGCACGTGGCGCCGTCCTGCTGAAACCACATGTCATCTGTATCCATATCTTCAATTTGTGGCAGAAAAAATCGGTTAACATGCGGCCATAGCGCTCACCATTCACAGTTACCGTCTCGGCGTCCTCATTTTCAAAGAAATACGGCCCGATGACTCCACCAGACCATAATGCGCACCAAACAGTGACTTTTGGCGGATGCAATGGCCTCTCAACAATCACGTGTGGATTTTCTGAGCCCCATATACGAAAATTGTGGGTGTTCACATAGCCACCGAGCTCGAAATGTGCCTCATCGCTGAAGAAAATTTGATGCGAATATTCAGCATTTTGCTGCTGTTGTTCGTTCGCCCAATCGACGTATGCCCGACGCATTCCATGGTCACCACGCTCTAATTTTTGTACCAGTTTGACTTTATATGGATGTAGGTGCAAGTCCAAATGCAAAATTCGCCACAATGATGTGTTTGACAAGCCCAATTGCTGAGCACGCCATGGAATCGAAACATTCGGGTCATCCTCCACACTGGCAGCAACAGCAGCAATATTTCCGACCGAACGCACATTACGATGATGCACAGGTTTTACAATATCCGCTACGGATCCAGTTTGTTCGAATTTACGCACTACATTTGCGATTGTGTGCTCCGTAGGCCGTCCATGACGACCAAAATCCGTCCGTAATGCTCGAAAAACATTTGCCGGGTTTTCATCATTTTCATAGTATAATTTAACAAAATTAACACGTTGTGCGATGCTAAAACGATCCATATTGTAAAATGGCAGACATTCAACTAACGATATGACGCTTTGGTTGACAGCTATGTCAAACGGTTGTCAGCGCAGGGCCGTATACTTTCGGAAGCCCGAAATGGAAAACCCTGTATACTATGGAAACCTATATATATACTAGCTAACCCGGCAAACTTCGTCCCGCCCATTTACTTGATTAATTATCGAGTAATGCAGAAGTTTGTGTTTTATTTGTATGGCAGCCACCCCTAAGAGAGGGGGAGGGGTATCTAACCACCATAGAAACATTCATTGCACCCTAAAGTTTTCATATGCCTAATTTGGTTTAATTTGCTTGATTAATTCTCGGGTAATGCAAAAATTTGTGTTTCATTTGTACGGCAGCCCCCTCTAAGAGAGGGGGAAGGAGTATCTTAACACCATAGAAACATTTATTGCATCCTAAAACCTCCACATGCCAAATTTGGTTTCATTTGCTTGATTAATTCTCGAGTAATGCAGAAATTTGTGTTTCATTTGTATGGCAGCCCCCCCTTTGAGCAGGGGAAGGACTGTCTAACCATCATAGAAACATTTATTGCACCCTAAAACTTTCACATGCCAACTTTGGTTTCGTTTGCTTGGTTAATTTCCGAGTAATGCAGAAATTTGTGTTTCATTTGTATGGCAGCCCCCCCTTAGAGAGGGGGGAGGGGTCTCAAAATATCACGAAAACCTTCCCCGGCCCCAAAAACCCCTACATACCAATTTTCATGTCGATCGGTTCAGTAGTTTCCGAGTCTATAAGAATCAGACAGACAGACAGACATCACTCCATTTTTATATATATATATATATATATATATATATATATATATATATATATATATATATATATATATATATATATATATATATATATATATATATATATATATATATATATATGTATATATATATATATATATATATTATATATTTTATTTTACTTCCTAGTATGTAGTGTCCATTTTGCGTATATCAGACTACTCCCCCACATCTCAAGTGTGCAAACCCCCCTTTTCCAATTGTTTATATATAATTTATTCAATTTATTATTTCAGAAATCAGTTGTAGATAGTTCGAGGAGCAAAGCCGCACATTAAACTCATGATAGTTCGCGTATCAACTTACCCCGCTCTACGGGACAAGTTGAAACAATGCATATGAAAACGAAACATTTTTAAAATTGATATTGTTCGAAACATCCAGTGTGAATCTCTATTTTTCATGGAAAGCCATCTGTCATACCTTATATATGCTGCAAACATATTTCAATTTGATGATTGAGCGATTTTTAAGAAAACCTTTAAGTTTGTTGAAATTCAAAAATCGTTGGAATTCAAAAAATCGTTTCAACTTGCCCCGTTGTACCTTACACAATTTGTGGCAATTTGTTTTTTCGTGCACATTCACATTCGTGCCATTTTTTTAATCCCATTTGTTTTATTTTAGGCTCGTTAGCATTTTAGCTGTAACAGAGCCGATTTCTTATCGTGTTGTGACATGTTTATCGTATCTATGATAAGCAAATTACACAGTAGCCATTTTGACGTAAGAGTTAGTTAGACCACCGGATAGCGGAGACAGTTGATTAATCATTGTTGGGTTATTAATAGAACAGCAGCCCGATGTTTCTTGCAGAGCAGAGCAGTTGTATGGATGAATCGATCTTATTTCGACCGTGGATCGATCCCCATCGCTGATGATTGTTGCGTGGACGTAGTTATTCTGTAACAACACAAAGATGGTCAATGCGGGCCCTGAGTTTTGAACTCACGATCGATCGCTTACTACGCGCAACCAATGTGGCTACGGAGACCCCCCATTTGTGCCATTGTTGGTCAAAATTTGTTCACAATAGTCGATATGATACTGGTACATTATCGTGGTGCCAAATCCAAGTGTTATCCTGCCACAAATCTGGCCGTTTGCGACGATTTTTCTCTCTCAAACGCCTCATAACACCAAGGTAAAACTCTTTATTGACCATTTGGCCATCGGAAAGGATCCAATCAACAAAAATCCAATCCATATCAAAAACATGTTCTTGATGACGCTGTAACCAAACTAAGTAACAGATCGCGCTTCAAATTGACATTAAGACCACTGACAGTGTTACCAACTTAAAAAAATTGAAAATGTACAGCGGGAAGATTTGAAATTACAAATTCCCGGTATATATTTGACAGAATGTATGATGATGTACAATGCTTGGCTAAAATTGTGCCTCGCCAATACGTCTGGTGCTCAATATTGACGGCAGAAAAGCGCCCAGAAAAGCGCAGAATAAATGTATGGCAAAATAGGGATGCCTCCACTAAACTACCGAAAAAAATTGTGTATATCAAAATCCGTTTTGATTAGTATTCAAATCAACCAAAACTCGTTCACAGCAAAAAGAGTTATAATTGTTAACATTATTTCATGAAATATTCTTTATTTGGCGTCCTTAAAAGAAGACGTAGTCTTACGTAAAAAGATATGCCATCCTATTAATCTCGAGTGGTCCGCCAATAATCGGTCTTCAGCAATAATTTAGACTTCATTCTATTGTTAATAGAAAAAATTGAAGAATGTTATCGAATGTGAATGTGAAATGTGAAACTAATGTAACTGAGCCTGTAAAAGTGAACGAATGTAAAAACATTCGTCTGACTTTGTGGCTCATCTTTTCTATTGTATTTTTTATATCTATTTTTCCGATTACTTATGTCCCTTATGTCTTCTGTCAGTCTGTTTTGTTATGGTGACGGATGATTATCCCGTAATTGTTATATGAATATGCATTTCTACTTTTTTCTGCAAATCATTCTTTATGTGAATTTGCTACTTCCGTTCAATCACCATTTTCAACTACGAATTGTAGGGCCAATCGTCAAATCCAAAACAAGACACATCAGTCATCATATAACACTATTAGGCAACATTACTCAACAGTAGATAAGCCACTTATGCGACTTTCCGCACTGCTTAAGAGAGTGCGCCACATACCGAAGCGGTACGGACCAATGAAAAAAAAGCATGCAGCAGCGAACAGAGGCGCCGGGTATGCTGGTCCAGAGTGTGGCAGTGGGTCGCGAGTAGGTAGCGGCGAAATGGGTTAGTGTTGCTGAGTTGCGTGCTTTTTTTTGTTTCTTTCATTTGCCAGTAGAGATACCTATTCTTCAGCCAGCAAATTGTTCCACTTTCCAATCAGCTAAAGTGAAATGCAAGCAGCTCTCCTCCGGTGCAGCGAAGATACCTCTCTATTGCCGGGGCGGTTCGCAACGGAGAAGGTTTGAATTTATTTATTTTCTGTGAGGTTTGTTGGAATCGAATCAACTTTCTCGCCAACGATGGTTGCATTTTCCTCAACTTTCCTCGGTAGCCCAGCAGTAAATTTTCCTTTTGGCTTTCACCGTCAGTAACGTAATGATGATGCTGTCATACATTCGTTGGGATATTTCGAATGCATCTGTTCAAATTTAGCAAACTACACTACAATAGTCGCCATTTTTTATCCATGCATTTGATTTAAACCTATGTAGTCTAGTAGTTATATTATCCTTGTTTTATTGTTTTGTATATTTCGTAACATTGCAGGTTTTCAAATTTACTTATCCCGAACAGATGAACCTAAGTTCGTGATTCGATTGGCGAACATGGTCATCATTTACGTTTTTGATACGCTCAATGCAAGGCAAGGTTGCTCTAACAACTCAGTTGTAGAATTGAATGAACACGTTGCCAGGGGTTATTACCTCAAAGATAGAATAAAACTTTCAAATTTCTGCCGTCGAGAACAATGTGTACTTGATTTCATCCATGTTTACCAAGTTTAACATGGAAACAAAGTAGCCAGATTTAGTTGGTGTGCCTTTAAATGGTGGCTCGAATTAGAATGTAAATTGGAAGCCATCTTCCTTACTCACAATAAGGTGGGATTTATTAACAGCACCATTACACCAATTTATCTGCACATGCAAATGCACGTGTAACGGGAATTAAGTTACTTCATAAACTAAACTGATTGTTTTGTCCACCCGCGACGAGTTCGACAGTCATCACGTTTGCCAGCAATGTGTACCGTTGTTGCATGTGAAGTTATACAAGCGTCGGTACTTAAAACAGCTATAGGTAGAACACAGTGGAATCATAGTGACAGAGCAACGTGAACTTCCAACGGTCACGCGTCACGAGCAATTTCCCGTGACGTTTCTTTAACTTCAGCTATTATTCTGAAAACTGAAACTGGATTAGACAGACACCATTTCAAGAATCAATAATAAATGTTTAATGCTAGAAAATATTTATGTATTGTCCAATAATGCACTCACTTAAATACTCAAATGGTTTATTTCAAAAATCGAACACTACATTGTGACATATTTCTCATTTCCATTCATTGGAAATAGAGAGATTCTTTATTTGTAACTAGAAATTCAATAGTTATCATCATCTACTGTTGCAGCATTACTGAAGAAAACTCATCAGTGAAACAGTTCAATGGAACTTCACGTTGCTCTATTTCTAGCTCTGATGTCATTATATCAGTACAGCCGCTTGTGTAACTCCGCACAGCACAACGACACACATTGTCGGTAAACGTGATGACTGGCAACCTCAATGAGTGAAGGAAAGGAAGATTTCCTTCTGGGGACTGCTCACTGAACTGTCGACGAACATTGAACATGTCGCCAGAATGGTACTCATTTTTTTGAAATTTTTTTTTATTGGTTGTATGGAACTGAACTTTGCTTTCCATTTTACTCCCTTCATGGTATTCATCCATTTTCCGGCACATTGTTTCTGAAAAACAATTGCCTCAAAAATGGAATTTATCTGACAAATGACAGTGAAGGCTGTATGGAATGATCAATACAATAATGTCCTGTTTATTTTATTTTTGATTCCGTTCGGTTCGTTCATTCCGCTATAAAAATAAAGTCAATTAGAATCCTGATTCATCAAATGAACTCTATTACGAATGCGAAGTACAGTAGAACCCCAATCATTCGCGACAGCGAGTTCCATAGTAAATATAAAGGCCTTCCTGGGATTTGTCAGTGAGAGGTAAGCTTATGCTCTTTTGTTTCGGTCATGGCTTCCACATTATCTGACCACTGGTGTACACCACTTTTTGGATTAGTTAAACGATTGATGGATAGTTAAACGATGTTTTGTATTGATAAAAAATAGTTTTCATGCTGAAATATTTTCTTTTTCGTATTTGCACCTCCTTTATTGTGTTTTCCGCGATTTCATTATTCGTGGTGACCTTGCCAGACTATTCCGCGGATAATCGGGATTCCACTGTATTTCGAAGAATGTATATCTAGAACAAATATTCGAATCAGTGTTGCCACACGTGCAGATTTATCTGAGATGGTACAGATTTTTTCGTTACTTTTGGTACAGATTCTGTACGGTCAAAAATACAGATTGGTGCTGTTGATCATAAAAGCATTTACAATGCAATGATTGATCAGTTTCATAAGGGCGGAATTCCTTACAAGGATCGTCTGAATTTCGCGTCGGACGGTGCGACGTATGTTTTGCCCCAGATAAACAGATTGAATCGTTTCCTTAAAAGGATCGTCTGAAAGGATTCGCGTCGAACGGTGCGACATATGTTTTGCCCCAGATAAACAGATTGAATCGTTTGTACCAGGCCAAAAAAACCTACATGAAGAGCTGAAAGGTTTTTATTTGATCATTCTCACTAATATCTGCGTGGAATCTAACGTTGTTTCAATGTCAAATGCTTTCAAATATGAATATCATTTGAAAAGCGACAACAATTTTTAGGTTGGAATAGCAGCAGAAGAAATTATCAGAACAATGGACATCGAAAGGCAGATCATTTCAAAGGATATTTTTCGCAGTTTTTTCGTAGACCTGATCAAGCAAATGAAGAAAGATTCGATTTTGATGATTCGACGCTCAAGCCTGCGGTAATGTTAAATCCCAGAAACTTGCCTCACTTCTCGGCAACTGTCGAGCGATTTTTTTCTGAATATAAAAGGAGCAAAAATAAGCTTCGAAATCGGCTCAGCAACAATACGATGATCGCTATTTTTAGATCAAAATATTTGATCAAACATCGTGGCGGCAGCTCGAAAATTTTAATAAATTTTAGTATGCAATCTAGATTCAGAAAAATTATGTATAAGCATCATCAAACACACGAATGACTTGCAAATGTAAATGTGGTATTTGTAGTAATGAAATGAATCTTTTTTACGTGCTAATAAATTAGTTTCTCCTCTACAACGAATATTTTCGATGGTACAAATTTTTGGAAAAAAAAATATAGGAGGTTGTGTTCAAGATACGACCGCATTGTTGACGTCGAACTACGTTGTTATTTTATATAAGTCGCTTGTTTATGACTTCGGTTATTATTCCGTCGCTTGTTTATAACTTCGGACTCTATTCTGGTGGCCTTTTTTGCAATTGACATAGACTCGGCTACCGTCGATTGTATACTTGTTGCACCAGCACCATTATTCCACATTTCATAATTACATCAATATATCTTTGGCACCGCATGGAAACAACAACAATGACAATACTTGCAAGTATCAAATATCATGCTACATGTTATTTAGTATTGCCTCAGTGGAATCGTACCTTTAAGCATCGTTCGTACAACGTAAACCAAGCGCCAAACAAGCGTACGCCAAATCATATATACAGAGCCATACATTGGTGGCTTGAAGCTACTAAGAATACAAACACTTCTCATCATTTCGCAGTATTCTGAATAAAACGCTTCTGTTAATATTATTGGCCTCGGAAAAAGTGGCATTGCTTTCTCATGCTCAAGATAATCGCAGCTGTCATCCTTAGTGGAGAATGTTTTGTTACTAGCAAGTGAAACCAAATCACATACAAAATTGCAGAACAACATTTACTCTCTTGGTGACTAAATAAACGAATAAACTCCTTCTGTTAATCTCAACAACCTCGAAAAGAGTAGCAATACTTCATTATGATCAAGATTAGCGCAAATGCAATCCTAGTTGAAGGCAGTTTTGCGACTGACACTCGAACCCAAGTAACTTATAACATTCCAGTACGACATTCAAGATCCTTGGTGTTCTCCAAATAATTTTTTGGTGCACAGCCTCAACGCCTGCTTCGCCATAGCGTCAGTTCAATACATTGATACAATCTCAAAGGCATCATCGAGGCCTTTATGGTGACGGAAAACAAACAATGTTAACTGTTTTGAATCATAGAGATTTTAAACTTTTTAGTTCATTCTCTCTAGCCTTGAAAAAGGCCCTTGGAAAACTTTACTCTACACCTGCACTACACCTCCACCCTCATTGCCTTGAGAAAGGCACTCGATCCCTCGCTGTCCAGCTAGCCCAGCAACGATGTTGTCCAATCGGTGTCCTCACGAAGAATGATTTGAATGAAAAAATGAAAGTTTGCCTCAGCGAGATCCACTGTTTATACTCTAGGCAAATATATTTCTTTTTATTCTTTTTCTTTTCCTTTGTTCACGGAGACTTTAAATCTTACGGCTTCACCTTGATTGCTCGTCCATAAGTTGCTAGTTATTGACGGGTAGAAATCAAAAAATCAGCAGAACAAATGTATGGGAAAATGGAAACCCTTATAGTATTCATGATTTCTTACCATTTACACACCAGGGGATCGTAATGTACAACATATCAAACAAATTTTAGGGAATTTCCGATTCGTTTGTTATGCAAATCGCCAAGATCCGTTCGCGGTAAAAATAGTTATTAACGCCAACTTTATTTCATAAAAACGTGACTTGTTTTCTGATTTGGCACCCTTAATGAAAGCCGTAGTTCTACATCAAAAAGATTTCAATGTGGCAATATTGATTCCAATGTAAAACCATAAGAAGATCACTACTGTTACATCCCAAATTACACAGCTAGTCTTCCTAAGCTTTTGGTAGACATTTGCTCAATATGTTTCGTAGGGCGGATTTTTTTTTCGATGATAGTCATAATCAGGGCCCTCAGTTGACAATCTTTGTGCCATACAATCATTTGTAATAGTTTCCTCCATCCACACATGCTCTGCTTCAATTAGAAACATCATTATACATCACTCACTCGAATAAATTCGGCTCTTTGACAGCTGAACTGCTAAATGAGCCTAATAAACGGATGGGATAAAAAAAAAATATACATCACTGCTTTTTCAAGTCAAAATAATCCCGATCACAAAAGAATTAAAGAAGACTGATGCTGAATCGCATCTTATACTTGTCAAAACTTGTGGTAAAGATTTCAAGTCCTTCCTAGATCAGATTGTAACTTCCACTTTGAATTCTGATATTTCACATATCAATCGAATCGAAAGTTCTTTAAGATTTATTTAAAATGCCATACATTGCGATTCCCTAACTCGTACTCGATTTGAAATAATAAAAAATGGAAGCATTCCCATTTTTCCATACATTTCTTTTGTCCTTTTGTGTCAATCGTGGTGCACAAATTACGTAACGCTAAAAAATCGGATTTTGGGCCCCTCTTTCTCCCTTACGCAATGCAATTCGTATCTCTATGGCGTCTCGCACACCGGAGCAATAAGCAATTGGCAACTGTCAACATGCAATAAGCAATATTGTCGCCAATGGATTTTTCCATTTGATTTTTGTTGATCTCGCACACCGACGTAATACGATATCGCTGTAGCCTTTGTAGAGCAACACAAAGTGCTGGTTGAAAAGCAACTTATCGGCAATAATTTGACAAGTTTCTTTCATTAAGCAGATTGTTTGCATAATGTCAGGCGTTTTTGTTGTTTTGGTATGCGAAACACAACAAAATATGTTGCCTGTTGCATATTGCGTATTGCAGCTTGCTAGTTGTTTATTGTTCCGGTGTGCGAGCTGCCAAACACACAGTAAGTAGCGCAACATCGAAGAACCCCTCCGTTGCTCATGACTCAAGGCCGCTCAACTGACCATCTTTGTGTGTTATTCTAGCTCCTACGTCCACGCAACAATGATCATGTGACGGTAACCCCAGTCCCTTACCGCTCATATTTTCGGTCTGCTGCACCGGTAATTAGCACTATTAATAACACAACAATGAAAGCAATGGAATCAATCATATCAACAGTCCCGTTGTGATCATTCGAACAATAGGAATATTCTTACGCCGAAACGGCTACTGTGTAATATACAAAAAAGTTATCTTAAGATAGAAATGTACACAAATAAATTCGACTCTGTTACAGCTGAATTACTAAATGAGACTAATAAAATAAATAGATGGAATGAAAAAAATCGAAACCCCTCCCCCGTTTCTCGCGTTACGTAATTTGTGCACGACACCTAAGTAATTCGCAAGGTGCGGCATGGATTCCACCAGCTACTGGCACGTGGTGACCGGGATGGCGTACCAACAAGCTTGGATCCTATCCCACAATTGGTGCTTATTTTTGAACTTCTCCGTGTACACCGACCTTTTCATGATCTCCCATAGGTTCTCTATAGGGTTCACATCCGGTGAATGCGCTGGCCACTCCATGACGTCGACTTTGTTATCCTGGAACCACTTTTTGACGGTCTTGGTGGTGTGCTTCGGACCGTTATTCTGCATGAACTGCCATTTCAGGAGCGTCTCCCACTCGTTCTGTGGCAGCATAACATCCCTTAGGATTTGGGCGTAGAGGTACTGATCCATGATCTTATCCACCCAGCATAGCGGGCCAACCTCGTACCAGGAGAAACACCCCTACACCATAATGTTCCCTTCAAAACCTTTTCTTCAAAAATCGGTCGAAAACAACAAAACAAAAAAAAACACTCAAAACAGTCGAAACGAAGAACTGGTTCTAAATTTTGTCGCGTCGAACTTCAGTTGTTAATTATGCTTAAAATGTATTTTTAATGAATGATTATTGTTTTAACTACAGATGTTATAAATTTCTTCGAACAATGCAAATAAATTATTATAAATGAATTGAAGTACTGGATTGGATTATTTTTACTCAAAGTTTTGTCACTTTCTTTTTTTGCTTGGGCAATGGTCTTAACCCATTAACGACCAAGCTGTAAAAATTATTTTTATGACGAAAGCCATTGGTGTAATTTCGATTATTGACGCTAAAGGAGCTCCAATGTTCAAGAATTATTTTTTTCCTATCTTCCATTTTTCGGGAAATGACTGTTCGAAAAATCGAACATTGGCCGAAACCCGCACTTTTTTTTGCAAGTACAAACATACTGCGAACTAAAAGTCACTTCAATTAGCAAATATACGGTACTCATGAATGCATCAATTTTGGATTCCGGGAAGAACAAGAACAGGAGAATGGAGGTCTCTAAGTATAAACCCAAACGAATCCACCTAAGGTGAGATGTGGCATTTCTTATTTCATGTAATTTTAACTAATTACTGGCAGGCTTTTTCTTTCCAACGAAAGCATATGCTGTTATTGTTATTGTTAACTGTGGAGAAATGTCAATGCTTAAAAATTAGTCTCCACAATTGTCCATTTCCCGAAAAAATGGAACACTTTCCAAAACCTGCAAAGTACCAGAGTACTGCGAAAAAACAATGGACTGTACTTTTTGGGATCCTCCAAGCTCGGAACCTGCCGTTTGAACGGGTGGATCACTCGTCGGCTGTTGGTGTTCGAATCCGGGTTCGTGTTCGTGTTCGAGTGTGATCGGAAAGCCTTAAAAAAGGTTGATCTCTAAACTCTTTCATAATTTGAAATGTAGAGGAAAAGATGGCGAAAACTTTATAACTCTTTGAAATATTTCTTTCTCCTTCTACACTTCTTCTATGTGTGGTTCTGCTGCTGCTGCTTTTTGTTCTTCTGCTGCTGCTGGTTTTTTTCAGTTGCTGCTTGTGCTTTCCTCCTGATGTTGTCGTCGCTTGATGCTGTAATCTAGGAGGTCGGTAAAACACTGATGATTCTCGGTTTTTTTTTACAACTTAAATGCATTTTTATTCAGATGTTTTGCTATTTGAATACATATTTTACAATTCAAGTGACACAGTCTGGGCTTTACATCTTTGGTTCAGATGATTCTCGGGCAGCGCTCCTCGCATTTATAGCGAGCGCGAATTGCGTTGTTGTTTTTTCTATGCTTCGTTGGTAGTTTCCGGGAAGCGATTTTTCTTCCGTGGGAACGGAACAAATGACATAGAGGGTTGGGAGGTCTGGCAGAATAATATTCACACAAACAATCACATTAGAATCCGCGTTACACGTACTGATCATTCCATCCAGCTATTTTCCATAAAACAAATTCTACGGGCCGCTATCACCTAAAGTTATTACGGACAAAAAAATCATACAGATTTTCAATAATATTTGCTAAATTAATCGATATTTGCAAACATTCTCCAATACACACGCTCACGACTGCGATTACTGAGCTGCGGTCGGAAATAAAACAACTGCATTCTAAGCCCGTTGCCCAGTTTTCGCCCGCTACAAGCACGCACTGGCCAGCACTTGAGCAGCGCAGAGCATTGAAACGCCCTCGTGAGATCGATTTCACAATCCGAGCTTCTGAGAGTTTCCAAATAGGAAGCAAAAAGCCGATGGCAAATGTTGCTTCTGTGCCAATTTGCAATAATGATGCTGATCATAAATTTTGGTTACACGTATCAAAAATTCGTCCAGACGTCACCGTGGAATCGGTATCGGCTATGGTTAAGGCTAATCTCGGGACCGAGGATAATATTTCAGTGGTAAAGCTCATTCCAAAAGGCAGAGAGTTGGATTCCCTCACTTTTTTGTCCTTTAAAATTGGACTGGACCACTCGTTCAGGGAAAAGGCACTTGACCCATCTACATGGCCCGAAGGATTGCTATTTCGTGAATTCGAAAACTACGGTTCACAAAAATTTGGAGTTCCAACGAAGTACAAGAAGTCTACAACGCCATTGATGCCACCAGAAACGGTTTCTTCTCCAACCGCGACTATCATGAATTTGAGTTAGTTCACTGCAGCCCGGGACGCAATAGTTTGAGTCATTCGGAAGGCCCCTCTCCTCCCATCCCAGTCGTGCCCTTCTCGCCGTCGGTCAGCAGTCGTCCCGGACCTGCGTTTGGGCTTGGAAAAGGGGTCTTCCAACCAGTTTGCACAGGCAAGTACAGTTCCTCTGGATCTAATTTCGTTCCTAATTCTCGGTACGTTTTCAGTTGCATTTCTTCAATAAGTATGACAATGTCATACAGCCATTGCCCATTCGACCAACCACGGTTACTCCCAACGGAATGCACACAGAACAGCATGATGGAAGCTCCCAAACCACCCGGCACAGTCGAGCACCGCTGTCGTCTCTCCGCTGACTGCTCCTGCCACTCAAGACATTCCGTTCCTGTGTTCGGAGCTGGTGAGGGAGTCTTCCAACTTGCTACCTCAGGCAAGTACGATTACAGTACCGTTCCTTCGCTTTCTGAAATCCGTCCCACTAATAGTGTTGCCTAGTGTTGCATAGTGTTGGCACCGTCGAGGTGCGGCTGATACCGCACCTAACTCTGATGCTCCCGTCGTTTCTACTGTTTGTCGGTCATCATTCGCCGAATCAGAGGATACATCGTCACCGTCACCGCTGACTGTTTCCAGCCGTCTATGGTTACTCCCAACGGAATGCGCGCAAAATAGCATGATGGAAGCTCCCAAACCGCCCGGCACAGTCGAGCACCGCTGTCGTCTCTCCGCTGACTGCTCCTGCCACTCAAGACATTCCGTTCCTGTGTCCGGAGCTGGTGAGGGAGTCTTCCAACTAGCTACTTCAGGCAAGTACGATTGCAGTACCGTTTCTCCGCTTCCTGATATTGGTCCCATTGATAGTGCTGCATACATCAATGGTGTGGTTGATGCCGAGCCGAACCTCGATGCCACTGTTGTTCCAGCTACCACAACCTCGCATTTCAACGCTCTTTCCTCCAACCGTCATCAGGAAATTAGTGTATATTACCAAAACGTTGGCGGTATCAACAACAAGGTCGACGATTTCCGGGTAGCTGTATCAGACCAATGCTACGACATAGTAGTTCTCACGGAGACTTGGTTGGACTCACGTATACTCTCTCACCAAGTGTTCGGCTGCGACTACGAAGTTTTTCGTTGCGATAGGAACGCTGATAATAGTCGTGAGGCTAGAGGCGGAGGCGTTTTAGTAGCCGTGAACTCCAGACTTGAGACGAGGGCTGTAGAAAACCAAAAATGGTCTTGTCTAGAGCAGGTATGGACGGCGATCACACTTGGCGACCGCACTTTATATCTATGCGCATTGTATATCCCTCCTGACCGAACACGAGAACGTGAACTTATCGAGATCCATTGCCAGTCAATTTTCTCCGTTCTGGAAGTCGCTAAAGCAACAGATGAAATCATCTTGATGGGTGATTATAATATCCCAGGAATCTCGTGGAAGAAATCACGCAACGGTTTCCTTTATCCGGATCTGGGTCACTCAGCCCTCCATTCCAACGCGTCTTTTATGCTTGATACTTATAGCTTAGCCACTCTCTCGCAAATTAATCACGTCACTAACGAGAACGGCCGTAGTCTGGATCTTTGCTTTGTGAGTGCGCAGGATACAGCCCCATTCTTATGCGAGGCTCCCGCTCCTCTCGTGAAACTTACCCCTCACCACCCACCCTTGCTGGTTGCCGTTGGCACAAAACTGTTACAGGATATCAATATTTCACCTGTAGTCGTTTCTAACGACTTCCGTAATGCTGACCATCGTAGTATCAGCCAGTTGTTCTCTAGCTTCAATTGGGGCGACATATTAGATACCGCTAACGTCGAGTCTGCAGCTGTAACATTCTCCAACGTCCTGGCATATGTCATCGATAGACATGTGCCAAAGAAGAAGTGCCTCCATACGTCCCGAAAACCATGGCAAACACGAGAACTTCGACGAATGAAATCCATAAAGAGGGCCGCATTAAGAAAGTTCACTAGATACCGCACACAAACTCTTCAATGCCAGTATGCGAGAATCAATTACGAATACAAACGTGTCGCGAAACAATCTTTCCTGAATTGTCAGCGTAGAATACAGAGGAAACTCAAATCCCGCCCAAAACAATTTTGGAATTTTGTCAACGAGCAGCGCCATGAAGCTGGCCTGCCTTCGTCTATGACGTTCAACGGAAATGCGGCCTCTACTCAGCAGGATATCTGCAACCTATTCTCAGAAAAATTCGCCAGTGTTTTCACCGATGAAACATTAACCGACGACTATATCAGGCATGCTGCTAGCTACCTCCCCCGTTCTAACCAACCTCTGAGTAGGTTCGACATCAATACGGAGATGATTTCAAGGTCATTCTCAAAGCTCAAAACGTCGTTCAACCCGGGACCCGACGGTATTCCTTCAGATTTTCTCAAAACGCACATGAATGACCTATTGATCCCGCTGCTCCACATATTTCAACTCTCTGTTGCCACCGGTGTTTTTCCGATCTGTTGGAAACTATCGCATATGTTCCCAGTCCATAAAAAGGGAAATAGACGAGATATTAACAATTATCGCGACATCACTTCGCTTTGCGCTTTGGCAAAACTATTTGAGCTCGTTATTTTGGAACAGCTAGACGCTCTCAGCAAACCGTACATAAGTACTGACCAACACGGATTCACGACGGGCCGCTCCACCACCACAAATTTACTGTGCCTCACTTCTTACATCACCGACAGCATGTTGAAGCATGCCCAAACGGACGCTATTTATACTGATCTGACTGCAGCCTTCGATAGATTAAACCACTGTATAGCTGTCGCCAAACTGGACAGGCTTGGGATTAACGGCAACCTTCTACAATGGTTTCAATCATACCTCACTGGCCGTCGACTAGCCGTCGTTATAGGTGATTGCCAATCCCCTTTTTCCGCTGCTACGTCTGGTATACCACAAGGTAGCCATCTGGGCCCCTTGATATTTCTGATATACTTTAATGACGTAAATCTGGTAATTGAAAGTCCACGGCTATCATATGCTGACGATTTAAAAATTTACCTTCAGATCAGCTCGATTGAAGATTGTCGCTTCCTTCAACGACAGATGGATGCTTTCGCCGATTGGTGTATTCTTAACCGAATGGAGGTTAACCCCGCTAAATGTTCTGTCATCTCGTTTTCGCGCACGAGACAGACCATATTGCACAACTATGTCCTGTTCGGCACGGAAATTGAGCGTGTCAGTGAAGTCAAGGACCTGGGTGTCATTTTAGACGTGCAACTCTCTTTCAAACCGCACATCACATACATGGTGAATAAAGCATCCAGAACTCTGGGGTTCATCTTCAGGATTGCTAAAAATTTTACCGACATCTACTGTCTGAAATCCCTCTACTGCTCCCTCACTCGCTCCATCTTAGAGTATGGTGCAGCTGTTTGGACTCCACACTACAACAACGGTGTCGAAAGGATCGAATCAGTTCAACGAAGATTTATAAGATATGCTCTGCATAGATTGCCGTGGACTGACCCCCTCCGATTACCGAGTTACCAGAGCCGATGTCAGCTGATCAGCTTGGAAACTTTGTCGGTTCGTCGAGACACAGCCAGGGCTTTGATGATAGCTGATACCTTACAAGAACGCATCGATTGTCCCGGTCTTCTGGAAAAAATTAATTTCAACGTTCGACCTCGGGCTCTTCGAAATAACTTGATGTTACGATTGCCCGCCCTACGTACAAACTACGGCATGTTCGGTGGATTAAATGGTCTAGTCTTCAACAGGGTAGCCATGCTGTTCGATTACCATTTATCCCGAACGCTTCTTCGTCGGAGATTTAGCTCTTTTTTCACAGAACAAACAGTCCCGTGATTATTGTTTTTAAGTGTATCTTTAATATGTGATGACTGTAATTTGATGTAATTAATTGTAATACGATGTCATTTGATTCATGTTTAGATTTAAATGTAGATTTAGAATTTTATATATCCTTAAGCACATCATTGGGGCCCTTACAGCCCGTTGATGAATTGACAAATAAAATAAAAAATAAAAATTCACAATTGAAAAAGCAATAATAAATGAAAAACCTTTCATCTTCTAAAGTAAACAAATCAAAATGCGCAGCGGAGGTTAGATGTGTTGGTGTTGATTCAGCAGAAAAAGTGTTCGTTATGGCCAACGTTCGATTTTTCGAACACTCAATTTCCCCGGTTGTTATTTTCCTGTAGGAGGCTCAAGCGAATGATTTTCGCTCTATATCACAATGTATGTCCTTTTGTCGAAACAATACTGTAGAAAAGTTCACATATTTTTGTATTTTATTGGGTTTTTTAATTGAAATTGAAAACACCTTCCAAACATATTTGCTTTAAATCGAATTTAATATCCAATCAAGTTACTCAAAATTGAATGAAATCGATATAAGTGGTAACTAATACATTAAGCTATCTTTTGGTGCATAAACATTACCATATGGTTCCATTCCAAAGACATGAAAAATTAATAAAGGCGCTGTTCGATTTTTCAAACGCTTGGCCTAAAATGGGTTAAAGTTTTGTCCGACACTGTACATCACGAAGGAAATTATGAGAAGAGAATATTTCCAACTTTCACTCTACTCTTGCACATTTATTACCCTGTATGAATAGAGCACTTCACTACTGTAAATTTTGACGTAGGACTTCGTCTTTCATTTCTGTACTGGGGGGTAAGTTCAAAGTCTCGAAAACGAGAACGATACACAGGAGGCCCAAGGTTCTGAGCGTTAATATCTTTTTACCAGAACGAAGATGAATGATAGCGCTAGAATGTATTATGCAGAGAGCGAGCTTCAACATGCGGGGCACGATTTTCAACAAGTCTAGTAAGTTTATCTGTTTCGCCAACGACGTGGACATAATCGGAAGAACACATTCGAAGGTAGTAGACTTGTATACCCAACTGAAACACGAAGCAGAGCTAATTTGGGCTTGAGATCAACGCGTCTAAGACTAAATGCACGCTAGCAGAAGAAGGAGATCGTAACGGAATGCTTCGACCCCGTACGAAGTGTGCCATGTGCATAACCCTGATTCTCTACGGGCACAAAGCACGATGCATGAAGAGGGTTGCTTTCGAACGTCAAGTACTCAGAACAATACACGGCGGATAACAGAGTATGGAGAAGGAGAATGAACCACGAACTGGCGCCACTCTACGGAGAATCCAAAACAATTTGAATACAGTTATAACAATATGAAAATTAATTTGTCCCATAATAATTTAACCTATCAAGCTGAAGATCAAGGACATACTAGGGTCACATCGTTGAATCATAGAAATATCTCACATTTCCATGAATGAATTCAATTATTCGTATTCGCCAAACCCTATACTGATACACTGGACATTCAGATCACCTTTCGAATGATTGAGATAATTTACCAACACCATCCACCATCGACGATCGTCACCGTCTCGATGTGATAAACAACAGAATTCAATGACCGCGTTATATTCTACCGATTTGTTTCGTTTTTTCTTGCTTTTATGTACATTCCGTCGTTTCTGTGGATGTTTTGTTCCCTCCTCTCGGTATCGATCCTTGCATAATCAAGTTCAAGCAACAACAAAAACATTAACAGAAAGGAGAGCGAAAAGGTGACGGCGATTTTGGCAGCCTGCGGCGAGCAGAATAGCGTTTGTTGACCCTCACATGACTAACGTCCGTGTTCTAGGCATTATTAATAACTTCACAGCTCTGTTCAGATACATTGGCGTTAGAATGGATTTGTGACGATGAAGGCATAATGGTGTTTGATTGATTAGTGTATTGCTGGGAAGCTCTTCAATATCGGTTATATACTGGCATACATCGATTACACTGGAGCTTATTGATACAATTTAATACTGTAATTAATACACTTTACTCAATGATTGTACAACTACAGAGCTTTGGGTAATTCAAATATCCAAGGTAAGGTACAATGGAGAGAACTCGAAGGATGTGTGCTATTTCCGGTACATATTGTGTCTGAAAATATTATACGTTGGTCGAGTACACATTCCTTACTCAACTTATCCTCCCGCCATCGCCCACTGCTGCGTTTGATGCTGTAATCTAGGAGAAACGTAGCTAAACATGTGAGTCGTGTGACGACCATGGCGAGCCTGGAAAGCAAACGTGACCTGTTGAGTAATATAGTTCCATCCGAACGGTAACGTCTTTTCATTTTTTTTTTGACGTAGGACTACGTCTTTCATTTCTATACTGGGGTGTAAGTTCAAAGTTTCGAAAACGAAAGCGTTAAGCCGGAGAACGAGATTTTGAGCGTCAACAGCTCCTAAACAACTGAACGAAATGGTATGATATACACTTCATTCGAAAGATAAAAAAACGCGTTCTATGCTTGTTACTTTTTGATCCAAAATCTTGTTTTAATTACCTTAAAATTGCCTTCAGAACAGGCTATTGGAATCACACCAAATCGGTATAAAAGCGAGTGTCGCTCAGAAATCCACTCAGTTATGATTGCGTAACGATTGAGGTACCATTGCTGGAATTAATGGATGTTTCGCTAACACAAACTTCAAAACCATGGAGCCTGGGGAAACTGGCACTGCAAAATAGATGCAAGTTGTGGGTACTTTTTACTCGTTTGCGTTTCTGCAAATCGGAATATATCCCTAACACGGATTTCAAAACCACGGAGCGTGTGAAATTGGCATTGCAAATGAGATGCAAGCTAAGAGTACTTTTGTACTCGCTTGAATTTTTGCAAATCGGAATGTGTTTTCCTAACACAGATTCCGAAACCAATAAGTTGGGAAAATCGGCATTGCAGTTCTTGGCAGTACTTTTATACTCCCATACATTTTTACACAGCGAAATTCGTTTTGCCAACACGGTCTACAAAAGCGGGTACAACTTCTACGCATACCGTTTGATGATTAGGCAAAATGTTGATAGCTATTTGCTGCAATGACCACTACCATAATGCATGAATCGACCTCAATTGGGATTTGTTTGCAATTGAATTCGTAAATTGTTTCATTCATTCACTAGTTTAATCAATACATACAAAAGATAGCTCTGCGCAGCAGCGATATCGTACCTAATGAGGAACATCCGAGGTGCGATTATTGCTAATTGAAAAAACACAAATGATTACTAAGCCAACGGCAGTCCTACGTTAACCTTGCGAGTATATCATAGGTTTTTCCATCCATAGTTTTTTATTTTTGAATTGTTCAATTTTGCTGAAACGTTGCAAAGTGTAATGGGGGCGGCTAAGAAGATGTGTATTGTTCGGGAAAGATGGCATAATGGGAGTTTGTTAGATCGGTTATACGAACGTCGGGAGGAACACACACGTTCCTCTACAAATGCTTTCCATCGTCTCATCGGCGAAACGCACTATTGGATTTTTCGTAACACATTTTTGGCCTTACGAAACATTCGAATATTCGGTACTCTCCTATAGGGATGATGGATTTTGGATAGCTCAAAGTAGATCAGATTCTGTAGATCTGGCATGATTTAAAACGTCTATGTCAACGAACAAAACTGACCGAGTTACACTGAATCAACTGAATGATTACACTAATGGGCGCAAGAGAAATATCCATCCACATTTGACATCAGAGTATTCCAATATAAAAAGTTTTTTCAAACTTTTCGGTATTCCAGTCAATACAGATTAGATTCGATTATCCGGAGACTCGATTACCCGTAGTATTTTATTTTTGATTTTTTTATATTTTTAGATCAGAAGTTTTGAATAATTTGTAATACACTTTATAAATTTGATCATTTGAAAAAAATTTAACGTGGCTAGATAGAGGTAGGGGCGGAGGGTCCATACAATTAGTTTCGATTTTTTTTAAAGTTCTAAATTCAAATAAATACATTTTTTTATCCAATCTTTTTATTTTATGAGCCTCATTTAGAATAAATTCGCCTCTGTTTAGTAACAGAGGCGAATTTATTCGTGTATATTTTTATCTAATGATAATTTTTGTTGTATATTGTATTATATATTGTATATTGCACAGTTAACATTCTTAGGCTTAAGAGTATTTCTATCTCTTCGGTACACATTTTTATCTCTTAAACAGTAGCCATTTAGGCGTAAGAGTATTCCTATTCTATCGATACACATGTCGCCTTTTTCGGCGTAAGAATATTCATATTGTTCGAATGTTCACAGTTGGGCAGACACAGCGGGACTGTTGATATGAGGCTTCCATTGTTGTGTTATAAATAGCACCAATTACCGATGCAGCAGACCGTAATTTGAGCGGTAAGGGACTGAGATTACCGCCACATGATGATTGTTGCGAGGACGTAGTAGCTAGAATAACACACAAAGATGGTCAATTGAGGGCCCTGAGTTATGGGCTCATGATCGTTCGCTTAGAAGCGGACACGCAACCAATTAGGCTATGAAGACCTTCTTAGATTGCTTAGATTAGGTTATCTCAGTAAATGAATACATTGATAATTTAAACAAACATGGATGTAGCTAGGATGAGTTTAACTACTTGAACCGACTGACCGATTGAAGTCAATGATCTAGTCTTTTTTGAAGGAATATTAAACTTGCGAAAAATAATGGCTTTAATGATATTTTACGCACCTCGTGTCCATGTTAGAATGAGGCTCCGGATTCTACCTCATTCTACTCGTTTAAAGAATATAAGTTAATATAAGAAACTGTTTTTCCTCCCATTACATTTCCGACAACGTCACTGTGTTATACAAATGAATCAATTATTTAACACTCCTATACTCGCGCATTGGTCTGTCAGACCGAGAAATCAATAATTCGTTCATGTCTCAGAAAATATCAACACTACGACTTTGCGATTCTCTCTAGCTTCGTTATTCGTCGTTCATCATCGTTTGGCGTATCGCACGTGTTGGTACAAAGGGGATGTGTGCCACTTTTTTAACACTTTCGGTCTGACACACCGACGCGAGTATAGGAGTAACTTTTTTGGACAAGTGCCTTTTTTCATATTCTAGAATATTATTGAATGAAATGTATGAACTAATGTTAATGGCGTGGAATATTTATTGAATATAATGGATAAGATTATTAGAGGACTATTCTTATTTGATTTCAGTCCCTTTTGAAACTGAATTGAACGGATCCATATATTAACTATTCGTCGATATATTCGTCGTTAGATTCATACGTTCAAAATCAAAATATAAATGTTTAACTTTCGTATAGTTATTCTCTAAATATAATGGTCATTCATATACACACTTGTGAAAGAATTTCACTAGTGGAAGAATTGCAAACAGTAAACTATAAACTAATCGGTAGCTTATGGTAATTTTCAACAGTTAGTTTCGGGGATATTTTTTATAATAGATAATATCGACATAAAAACAAGAAAAAGCAAAAGGAAGTTACTTGAATTCCTTTTATATCATCTTTTTATGCCCCATCTAAAAAAGGTATTCATTCTTAGTTTACCAAGAAAACAGAGACAAAGAACATTAGAAATATTTATATTCCAGAACCTTTATCGTATGGTAATTATCTAGAAGGTCGTTATACATTCTTCTCTTCAATAAAAGATCCGAAAAATACGCAACAACTGCATGAAATGTAGAAAATATGTTTGTTTCGAGCATGCAGTTATGCTATGTTCTGATTCTTACTCCAATGAAACCACAATCAATTAATACGATTTTATGTTATTTTATAGCTCTTTATACTTCCATGAATTATATTCAGTTGCTTACTTTTAATTAATAACACTGAAAAGTTCGAATTTCGTTATTTGTGTTGGAGTATCAAAATTACTCTATTTTGAGGAGGCTGAATTAGATGGCTTTTAAAACATAATAAAGACGAAGAAAACATATTTTTCGGAGTTTTTTATTCAATCATGTTCTCTTCTTCAAACAAATGCCAATAAAGCCTGAAAAATACACAATGGCAACATTACAGAGAAGTTCAATTTTCGGTCTGTGACACCGTGCGCGAGTATACGTGTTATGATTTTGCACGCGAGTACAGGAGGGTTAATTTATTGTTTGAATGTTTTGTATTGAAGCGATTATTTTTTTTCGATTTCCAAAACATTACCCCACCACCACGGGGGTCTGACAATTTCTAAATACGACACTGCAATAAACAGATAAATCAATGCAAATCATAATTAGTTTACGTTTACCAAGATATTTTTTTAAGATTCGATTATCCGGTGTGAATAAAAATCAATACTCCGGAAAATCGAGTCCGACCTGTACTACGTAAAAGTAACTTATTAGTAGAATATTTTGCTTCTTGTTGAATCGTAAATCAGAGTGAAACTCAATTCTGATTACGTAGAAATGTTCACTAATGATGAACACTCGTGAGAGTTCAAAGAATTGTTAAATAATATTAATTTTCACTGAACTACAATTAAATTAATGAAACCCAATCTCACCCCTAAGAGGGGGTACATGGGTCATAGTTGTGAATATTACTAATTAAAATTGTGTTTCGAAATCAATTTCTCAATAATTTCAAGATAATTTAACAACATGTAAGTGTCTTGAATAATTATTTAAGCTACGAAAATAGTGTCAATCCACCTCGAAGTGCGATGGAAATATTTATATACAGCCATTCCATGTCAAACCGATGTAGTGGTTCTCAGATTTTCGTGAAAAGTTGTAGTTTTGTTCTTTATCGCAAAACATTGGACCAGTATTTTTTCATCATTAGGGTGATCATTTACATTTTAGGGTTGCCCAAAGAATAAATTTTCTCCCATTTTTCCAAAAAATGACGTTTTCTAAATTCATAACTTTTAAACTACCGGGCCGATTCAAATGATCGATATACCAATTTGAAGCCACATGAAATACGATATATGCATAAAAATCGGATTCTAGTCGCATAGATGTTACCAGTCGCAGAGGAATATTGAACAAAAACTGAAAACATGCAAACTTTACAAAATCACTCGGAAAAGAAAAAACACCTCTCTGATATTCGGATATGTTATGCTTTCAAGAAAAAATATAAAAAAATATGGTGACCTTAGTTCCGAAACCATGTAAGCTATAAAAACAATAACAATCGATAATTACGAATACAAAAACTGTTTTTTTTTCAAGCGTAATATGTAAACTAGCTCATTGGCTTTAATTTGATAAATCGATCATCGAAATCGCTCTAATAGTTCAAAAGTTATGAATTTTCGAAAAAGATCATTTTTGGAGAAAAAAAGAGAGGAAAATTTCATTTTCCGGACCACCATAAAATGGAAATGGCCACCCTGATGTAAACAATAAAAAAACGGGCCTCTTTTGAGGCCAACTTAGTATCACCAAGAGCGTTTTGCATGGACCGAAAGAGATGATAATCACTTGGAGCCAGGTCCGGACTATACGGTGGGTGCAATAGGACATCCCATCCGAGCTCCCGTAGCTTCTGGCGGGTCAACAATGATGTGTGAGGCCGAGCGTTGTCCTGGTGGAAAACAACACCATTCCTATTGATCATTTCTGGCCGCTTCTGGTCAATCGCCTGCTTCAAACGGTCAAGCTGCTCACAGTAGAGAACCGAGTTGAGGGTCTGGTCATAGTTGAGCAGCTCATAGTGAATGATTCCCTTCCAGTCCCACCAAACACACAGAGCAAAACCTTCCTGGCCGTCAATCCGGGTTTGGCGATGGTTTGGGCCGGCTCACCGCGCTGGCCAATCGAGCGAGTGCTCACATGCCGGTCTACTTGGATGATTTCAACGATTTTATCGGTTTCCACGACGGTTGGCCAACCAGTACGGGGTTTATCTTCGACAGCCACTACACCAGAACGAAATCGATCAAACCAACGCTGTGCTGTGCGAATCGTTACAGTATCGGGTCCATAAACTACACGATTTTTTTCGGCCGCCTTCGTTGCAGTTTTACCTCGCAGGTAGTAAAACGTAAAATATGGCGAATTTCTTGCTTAGTGGACTCCATCTTCGACGCGCTATAACTTGAGACTGAAAAGGACAATCACAACACTGTCAAAACGACATTTCTTTTTCCCCAACCCAATATTATGCATTGGAAGTTGCGGAAATATGTCTCCTATTAAACGGCTCACAGCTTTAAAAAAAAAAAGAAAAAGAAAATATTCGCAATATTTGTCAAGATATCACTAATAGTAACTTTCTCCATTTTTGACCCAATTTCACCTCCATAACCCATGTTTACCCCCATCGACGGTAGCTGTTTTTTCATGCTTTATGCTTTTCGTGCGTTGTGACCTGTTTTTGACGCAGAGGAAGCTTCCGGAAAATGAGTAGAAAACAAATCTCGACACAGATCCGAAATTTTGGTGGGCGTGATTTACAGCGTAAGGAGTCTCAACGAAACAGAAGTATGGGGTAGGCCGTGGTGCGGTCCAGCTGGCCGTTCGGACGTTTCAGATGCTCAGCAGCGTGGCCGATCGACCGGGAAGGAACGGACACGCTAATCATCCGAGATGTAAAGAAAAAAACACGTACGACCATTGGGGCGATTAAAGTAAGGCTGGATCGACGACGTTTGGTGGAACGAGACTTGAAGAGCTACTTCGCCAAAAAGCGACCAATGATCAGCAACACCAACATAAAACGACTTCAGTTTGGGAGGGACCATGTCAACAAGCCGCTGGAGTTCTAGAAGTTCGTTATTTGGTCGGACGGGTCCAAGTTCGAGCTGTTTAACTAGAAATGGCGACTCCGAGTATTTCAATTGGCTATCGAATTCAAAAGGGGATCATATTAACTATTCATTATTTTTTTACTCGTTTTTATTATTTTTTTTAAATAAAGCTTCAGGTGGAATTTTTTATGTCATACCCTAAAAGTACCAATTCAGGAACAACAATCATTTTTTAAATCACCGATACTGAAAAGGCAAAATGGTCTACTAATTAGCTACTTTGACTGGAATACCGAAAAGTTCGAAAAATCTTTTAATATTGAAACACTTCGATTTCCAAAGGGAGTGGATTTTTTCTTGTGCCCATCAGAGTAAATACGATGATAAATTCTCACATCTACATTGAAAGTATCGTGAAAACACGAATTTTCATGACTTATCGATATTTGGTTTATGATCGATTCAAACATGAGTGGAATGTTACCCAGAATAAAAGACTGAAGCCGACAATTCAAAGAGCATGCGCGGGAACCGTATCGTGGCAATACACATAGTAACCGTCGGTCGTTATATTTCCAAGTCTCGCACTTTTGAAATGCTTAAACACTGACCAGAAGAATTGGTAGATATTACGCGTAAAAATGAGTGAAATAGTGCGATACACGCAGGAAAACGATCAACCCCAAGATCTCCAGCACCGTTGCCAACCATTTGTGAGTAGAGTATTACGTTTAAAGATTATATTGCACCGTAACGTATTGTTTTAAGGTACTAGAATGGATTTTTGGGTTTAACCCGCGAATTTCGCTGATCAATCTCACCACAAAGAAAAACGCCAAGGAAATGGTGATGGCTTCGGCGAACGCGATTATTTTCTATAAATTCGAGAACCAGATCGAGACTACGTTCACAATAGTTGGTCATGTAAATATCGATGAAACATTAATAGTTACTTCGTTAGATCTTGCACGATACTTTCATTGTAGCGAACCAATATAAACATGCTTGCATCTGATGGCACCGGTCGTTTCGTGGCCTCCTCTGACAGCATACACTGCATAAATGTTTGGGATAGAGATGCAAGCCCTGGTGCCTCACCCGTGGCAATCCGTACAATCTACGAGCCTTTCAAATCAAATCAGATGGATGCAGTAGGATTAAGCCACGATGGAAGATACTTGATCGCAGCTTGCAGTGGGTCACAGCATCAACTTAAAATATGGCAGTGGACAGTAGGCAATGAAACTACCGATGGTAAAGACTTATTTAAACTAACATCGGCGCAATAAATTTCTCTCTATCCGACATAATCCCTAAATCAGATTCAATTGAACTCCCAACTCGGTTTGGAAAAACCAAAAATATTCGTTTCTGTCCGGATCTAGACAAGCGACACTATTTTGTGATCACATTGGAAAACGCTATAATTTTTGGCACCTTCGATGCGAAAAATCAAAAGCTAGGGATCGAAATCCCGAAGAAACACGGTTTCCAGGATTATAACGACTCCGTTTTTGTGGACGACACTCCGAGAGCGGTTTCGGTAACCGGAGCGGGAATGGCAATTGTTTGGAACGATGACGATAAAATTGATGGCCCAGTCAAGAAGCAGTTTCTCAAGTACCTTCATCTGAAATATGCTTCGATAAATGTGATTCGTTCATGCGATCAGAAGTTGATCACCGGTGATGATGATGGTGAGGTTCGATTCTACGACAACCAGATGCGAATTTTGTACTGGTTTAAACAGGAGGATCCGGAACCAGTCAGAACAATTTCGTTCAATATTGCTCCTCGGAGATGCAGAATAAAATACGCATCCTTCGATGCTGCCCAGGGGAAATATGACGAGAACAATGAACCAGATCACGGTGGGTTCTTGGAGTCCAAGTACATGTAGTATTGTTTGCTCAAATACTAACTGAATTTCATTCCAGAGGATAACGATGAGGAATTTCTTAACATTGAATCTGTACCGAGAGATGTATCACTCGAGGGAAATCCAGTAATAATAAGAAATTTCATCATGGCTACCAAATCAGGACGCATTTATGACGTGGACATCGTACAAAATAAAATCCAGGATGTGTATTATCAGTCCGGGAGTATTATCACTGCTTTCGACGTGAACCCAAAACAGTAAGTTGACACATGGGACCTTTTGACATAGAAATACTTCGTTCAAAAAACATATTGAGGGTAAAAAAATAAATATCGGTCAATGTCCAATTTCGAGCGTTTTTCGCTAAGTTATTTCTCGATAAATTTACGAAATTTTTGCACCATTCGAATTGGACACTAATAAATTGCAATATATATAATCATAAATTTTCAAATTTTTCGCTAGTATGGGGTCCACAAGGAGTTTCAGGACCCGAAATCTTCAAAGGTGAAAAATGGAAATCGACTCCCCTTTCAGTAGTTTCGCTTCGAATAGGACTACTTCGGCATTCGCAGTCAAAATGCCTTGAATTGACAAGCATTAAGAGCGATGATGACCGATGAACTATTCTAGCAAATGGTTATTCTAATTGACGTGACTAACGAATACAAATCTGTCTCTTCATTCATCTTTACTTCAATCCACACTACTACTCCTCCTGACACGTATCTCGTCACCCGCGTACGCAATCTTATTTTACCGTCCATACAAAGTGAAACGAAAACTTGATTTCTGATGCAAAAAACAGTAGAAAGGTCCGAGCCTAGGGGCATGAACGGAAGTTTGACGTAGAACTGTGATTGTTCAGAACAGTGGTATTTTTGAAATGTTATTCTTTTGATTGCTCAGAAATCTGTTAGTTTAATTCTTTTGAAACTCCAAATAGTAGCCCTGAAAAGAGCCGTTTGTTATATGTACTCATATCCGTTCGGTTTGTAACGAACAAAAAAAAAAGAAAATTAGCTTCTGGCAGGAAGTTCAACTGTCTAACTGAAAATGATTAATGAATATCAGTGTGACACATAACTGGGTGGAATGGTAGATGAAGTATATGTGGATCGGTTAACAAAAAATATATCGTCATTGATTACATTGAAAATGAAGTTTATGGGGAAGAAACAAAAAAACAAGTTGAAAATACCTGCGATTTCGTGATATTTTGAGATAAAATGCACATTAAACCATGAAGATGTTTTATTTTTAATGGATACCATAGAGATTTCCTTTCTTTGTCTTATTATTATTATTAGTCTTACTCTTATTGTCTTATTCTTATTATTAGTCTTATTCTAAGGCATCGGGAGCAGTAGTTTTTCGGTGAAATAATGTTTATTTGCAGACTATCACAATTAAGTCATATTGGTTCTACTGCTCAATCTATCATAAAAGGAAAAGAGTCATTGAGAATTACGAATATGAGTCATGAAGATTATTGATATTTCATTTCGCTTCATTTTTGTGATGTGATGTAATGCCCATCTCAATAAATCCTCGTTTGATAATCGCTGCCTTCCTACTAGTATTGATATCATTTTTCGCTGTACAATTGCCCGTGTTGCCGTAACCCGGAAGACATTCGCCTAATATGTTCGTCACCCCGTCATCAACAGAAGTCATTCGCTAACTGGTCTATCTTGAATTGGACTTATCTATAACAGGGCGTACGTTAACTAGGCTGCAAAGCAGTTATGTATCAATAATAAATGTCATCTTCAATTTTAAGTGTTGCTTTTGCTGTTTTTCAGCCCAGTAAGTGAGTAAAATTCGACAATTGTATTGCTTTTCCGGCCAAATTAACGAACGATCACTGGACAGGTGACACTTTCCTCGTTGCTTAAATGAATTTTGCATCTGATTACTTCAACATGTTTACATTCGAAAAAGGTCGTACTAATTTGGTTCATAGAACGAATTATTGCACACAATTTTGTGTTGCATACAACATGCATGGGAACGAAGTTAAAAGAAAGAAAGCATAATATAGGGTTGGGGAAAAAGAAATGTCGTATTTCTGATCGAAATTTGACGCTTTATTTAACATACTTAAAATTATCCAATTTAAGTCAAATATGCACCGTTTTGTTCGCAAACTTGTTGCCATTTAAAAGGCAACTTCATTATCCCCCCCACCCTTATAAAATCCCCCTCCTTATTTGCAAAAAACTCAGACAGCCAGTTTTCGCAAGCCTCTTTTGAGGCCAACTTAGTATCACCAAGAGCGTTTTGCTGCTCACAGTAGAGAACCGAGTTGAGGGTCTAGCCATAGTTGAGCAGCTCATAGTGGATGATACCCTTCCAATCCCACCAAACACACAGCAAAACCTTCCTGGCAGTCAATCCGGGCTTGGCGTTGGTTTGGGCCAGCTCACCGCGCTTCGACCACGACTTTATTCGCTTTAGGTTGTTGTACGTGATCCACTTTTCATCACCAGTCACCGTCTTCTTCAAAAATGGGTTGAGTTCGTTCCGTTTCAGCATCGCAGGCGTTGATTCGGTCTAAAAGATTTTTTTGCGTCAACTCGTGTGGCACCCATACATCCAGCTTTTTTTGGAATTCAATCTTCTGCAAATGGTTCCAAACGGTTTTATGGTCTATACTCAGTTCCTGGCCAATCGAGCTCACATGCCGGTCTACTTGGATGATTTCAACGATTTTATCGGTTTCCACGACGGTTGGCCAACCAGTACGGGGTGTATCTTCGACAGCCACTACACCAGAACGAAATCGATCAAACCAACGATGTGCTGTGCGAATCGTTACAGTATCGGGTCCATAAACTGCACGATTTTTTTCGGTCGCCTTCGTTGCAGTTTTACCCCGCAGGTAGTAAAAACGTAAAATATGGCGAATTTCTTGTTTGGTGGACTCCATCTTTGACGCGCTATAACTTGCGACTGAAAAGGACAATCACAACACTGTCAAAACGACACCACTTGTAGCACAGATTGTCGTCTTTAAATAGCCGTATAGTATGACCCGATGCGATAAGTACAACACAAGATATGTTTAAGTGTTGCCATATGTTGACAATATACGACATTTCTTTTTTCCCAACCCAATACGTTATTACCTTCGCATCCGATCGCAAATCATATCTTTTTTAATTGTTAAATTGCTCAGTTGTTTTATTATTTCCACTGTTGATGTCTCATGCGAAGAAATTGGTGGATAAATTTGCCGTCTAATGGTATATAACGGGTGTTAAATAAAAAATGAGAATTTTTTCAATACCTTTCAGTAGCTCAAATAAAGAGCGTAAAATTTTCTTTCTCCAAGAAAATTGCTCTTTGGGCTCCCTAGAAACAGTAAGCGTGTTTGGTTTTGCTAGTTTGAATTTAGTCAAAGTAAAGATGGCGTCGAAACAGCACGTGCTCCGCGAACGCATTGTACGGTTCTACGAAACGCATTTACAGCAAGGAAAAAAGTTCACGGTGGCACATTTTAAGGAAGAAAATGTACCTGTCAGTACGGTATATCGTATCCTGGGTTCCCTGAACGTAGAGCGGAAGGTCGGAAGTGGTCGTCCGGTGACGATAATGACGAAGCAGTATAAGACATCGTTGAAGAAGCTGTTTGACAACAAGGACGCAACCAGCCTGCGTGACGTCGGTCGGAAATATGGCTGCTCCCACGTATTGATCCATCGGACCCTCAAGATGGAAGGAATCGTCTGCAGGAAGAAGACGAGATCGCCGGAGTACACGGAGGAGCAGATTGAGACGGTTAAATCACAGTGTCGGTGGATGACCAAAAAATACCGCGGGACGTCTTTCGTTCTGGACGACGAAAGCTATTTTCCGCTGTCCAAAACGCATATTCCAGGAAATGATAATTACTACTCCAGCGACAAGTCATCCACACCGCCTGTAGTGAAATACAAGTTCAAGCACAAGTTTGAAAAAAAAGGTTATGTTGTACATCGCCATTTCCGACCGAGGCTTTTCAAAGCCTTGGTTTAAGCCGAGTGGTCTGGCAATCAACCAACAAATCTATCGAGAAGAGTGCCTCGATAAAATCCTGCTGCCGTTCCTGAACAAGCATCACGCGGATGAGAAGTACGTCTTCTGGCCGGACAAGGCGTCTTCCCATTACGCCAAGAAGACGCTGGCGTATCTTGAGGAGAAAAAGATACCGTTCGTGCCGAAAGATCGTAACCCAACAAACTTGCCCCAGTGCCGCCCAATAGAGAATTTCTTTGGCTCACTCAGTGCCCTAGTGTATAAAAAACAATTGGAGAGCCAAGGACACGAAGCAACTGACTACAAGAATCCGGAATTGTATCCGGAAAATGGACGCAAGTGCCGTACAACGTTCTTGTCAGAGCATCGCGACAAAGTTGCGTCGAACAGTAGACCACGGCCCTTACTCAAACATTCACTGACATTTTTTTGAAGAAAATACATTATGTTATTAATAAAAAATATTGAAATCGATGAAAAAAAAATATTTTTTTTCTATATGTGATTGAAAAAATTCTCATTTTTTATTTAACACCCATTATTATAACATATATCGTAAGAACGATTCTGCGTAATATGCATTTGGAAACTCTCAATAAACGTTACATTTTCCGTAGAGTCGTAGCTTCGTAGAGTCAAAGACGTAGTTCTACATCAAAAGCATTAACACGTTAAGCCCCGACCGAAATATGGAACCGACAGTGAACTTTTCGTCTGGTCCGTGTCGGTCCCAGCGAATCGATAGGGGACTTTTCTAAGCATCATTTGTTAACTTTGTTGTTGCCGTTCCTAATGCCGACCCTCTCCGAACCAAAAGTCTACTGTCGGTCCGGTCTGATCGGCGCAAAAAAGACGACCCCAGGTCCCCAGGGACCGACGCGGGGCTTAACGTGTTTAATGACGATTCATTGTTTACCCACCGTGAACTCAAACCAACGATCTTAGACAGTTACCATGAAAGCCCTCGCGTGAGTATTAGTAAAAAGCGTGCAGTTTGGGAGGAATTCAGAACATAATTTTAGTTCACTTTGTCTCCGAGTTCAATTTTGTGAAAAAAAAAAACTACAGAAAAACGAGTTTATATGAACAAAATTCACAAATTTAAAACATCGAGATCCACTGTCACCTCGAAAAAAATTTTTGTCTACATCGACACTCTGGTACTTAGTCTTTTTTTCCAGAATACGAGGCAAAAAGTACGGTTTAGGGTGCCAATGAAAATGGTCATCTCGATTTTTCATATGGAACTTCGTGCGAAATGTTGATTTACACAATAAATTTCCAATATTTTCCACTTCTACATTTAATTTGCTTTGCGTTATCCTTTATCAATGTTTTCCGGCAACATTTAAGCATGATATTTACGATCGATTCTTCTTCCTGATTGGGTTTTCAACATGAGTGTGCTGATTTTTTTCACGTCTGTCGCGGTACATATTCGAACATTTTTCAATGCGTGTATCCTGATTAAATTCTTACCACTACACAAACAATCTTTCCAAATTAACCCCTTCGCGTACAACATCGAGTCTCACTCGTGGTGTACTTGCATAACATAGGGCGCTAGAACGCACAGCAGAGTAGTGAAATCACTTGATGTGTGACGTATTTAATAATACGCCAAGAGGTTAAAACATTGTCATTAGTTTCTTGGCACGACTCCTGAAAAAGTAACTAGAGTAACTAGGAAGAAGTGGCCAAATACTAACTGGAACATACTTTAAATGTTGATTATGGAAACTTTCCTCTATTTTTAGAGCTCAACTGTGCTGCTGTGATGGAAATGGGAGACTCACCATCTATGACCTAGAAGAAAAGCATGCCGTGATGAGTATTACCGTACCGATTCAAAGAACACACCGTGGACGAATCACAGCTCTTACCTATTCATCCTGTGGTACGAAATGTCGTTGCGATTATGGCAGCAAAAAACACATTTTTTCATGTCTTTTCAGGGACATTTCTCGTTGGAGGCGCCGAAAATGGTTATATATGGGTGATCAATCCTGCAACGATGATCATAAGCGAGGAAAGTCCGCTGCAGTATACGGATGAGAAAATTCATCTCATTCTTTTCTCCCCCGATTCAAAATTCATTGTGTTCACCGTAAAACTTTCTTCGTTCACACTTTTTGAGTCTCTAATGGAACTATACATTACTTGCAGGATGATGAATGCTCCGTAGGTTTATTAGTACGAGAAAATGATAGTTGGAAGCTAATAGGAAAATGTATGTCTCAAAAAGTTAGAGATGTAATATTTCTCTCGACATCAAAATTTCTCACCATAACAGATGATAGAGTAAGCTATGGGCACCAAGTGTAATTGAATCAAATCTGAAATTGCTATTTTAGCACATAGTTACATACATCATTGATAAAGGAGATATTTCATCCATGGCAAGCCTTGTAGTTGGCGAAAGATTCAGGGTTGAACAATCTGCTCATACCACGGCGCTTCTGCAGCTTCCCGGGAATTGTTTGCTGGTGGCCAATGATCAGTTCAAATTCAAAATGTTTGATCTGGAAACTTTTCAGATTAAGCACACCTTTTCTGCACCCTTCCACGACGGACCGATCCGGCAGCTTCATGTATGTGTAATGCTATGCTAGAGTCGTCATCTCAAAATAATAGTGTAACTATCTGTAGCTTTTGCCCGGAGATCACTTTATGACATTTATGACTGATAACCATGTCTATGTTCATCTGCTACCAATCGATGGAAATCCATTCAAATATTTGGGAATGTTCGCACATCCAAAGAAGCTCAAAGCTCTACGAAACATGAAGGATCACTTCGTATTTTGTTGCGGCGAAGGTGATCATGGTGTTAGCATGTGGCGAATTAATACAATGTGAGTATGACCCATATACCCATACAGCATGAACGTTAATGTTGCTTTACGCAGACCATTGATCGAGAATCAAAAACATTGTGGATCGGGGTTGGATCCATACTGCTCGTTGCTGCCAGGTGGTAAAAGCGGGTGTTATGTCAAAGAGATGCTTAGCCTTTTCTTCTACAACCAGATATCGCCAAAAAACAACGAAGCGTATACGGAGATAACGGTAGGCAAAATTTTTTTTGAAGTCTCAACCATTTCATGCCAAACCGATGTAATGGTTCTTAAATTTTCGTGAAAATTGGATTTTTGTTCCTTATTGCAAAATACTAGACCCGTATTTTTTTTTTTTTTTTCAGCAGGATGCCTATTTCTATTTTAGGGTGATACGAAAAATCTATTTTCCCCTTTTTCCAAAAATGCAAAAATTGATTTATAGCGACTGTAACATGGTTAAATTATCAATACTCATTATAATTTCTAATCCTCGATTATCATGTGGTCGGTGTTCAGACAGACCGGACTATGTAACATTTTCATGATTTCGAGAAAAATGAAATTGAAGTTTAGTGCAATTTCGATCCGTCTGACAATATCTTCCAATAAATGATTTGTTTGTGATTTTTAATTGAGATAAACGACGACCGAGAAGTGTCGTAAACGAATAAAAAAATGAATTCAATAATGTAGTTAAAAGTTATCTTGAAGGGATCTAAAACACTGGCACAGAATAAGTCATTTTCTGCTTGATTCGGATCAATTTCACGAATAGGTTACGATTTTAACGAAATGCTTTTTCTTGCAATCTTTCGGCTCTCCTCTGTGTGTTTTCTTCGTTTCAGCTCCATAAATTTCGCTTCTGCTTCCCGTAGCCGTTTCATTAACTTACTCTTTAATTAACCCATTTAACGCAAAAGCTTCTTTCTTGTCTTCTAGATAAAGAGAATGAGAATTTCGAACTCGTTGAATTACCTAGCTCAAAATTTTTATTGATGTTATTCTTACAAAGGGAAGCATACACTGCGTTTCACAACTATAGAATCACTCATTTTTTCTGAATTTCCAGAGATATGTAAGAAATCGGTTGAATTGAAATATATAGTGTAGGACACAATAACTATCTTCATTTATAAGACTGGCCATTTGAACTTTACTGTTGTGTCCAGGCGCGAAACATTCGAAAAACTAAAATTCCAGTTTTTCATAACTATTGAACCAGATGGAAAAACACTCACTCCTTTACAAAATTAACGTCAATTTCAAATGAATTATATGTTTGTATGTTTTATATGTTTCTAATTCGTAGGTCATCCTTTGTTCTCAACCAGTTCAAATAACTCATTTGGGGTGGTTTCGGCCAAGCTGCGCCATGTTGTAGTGTGTATATAGTTCTATGCAGAGGATACTGCTCATTTAAATTCTCCAAATCACTCATACTGCTTGTAAGCTGCATCTCTTGGCAACCCTGCTGCGACACTCGAAAATGAAGTTCGATTGAACTAATATTTTGCATAGGGTATTTTATCGTACAAATGAACATTTCGCAGGAAGTCCCGTATGAAAAATCGAGATGACGATTTTCATTGCCACCCTAAACCATATATTTTTGATTCATCCCTTTAAAGTCAAAAAATCTCCTTTGTCACATGAAAAAAATTATTTCATAAAAAATCTCTCTGGAGGTGATAGACGATATTTTATGAAAAAAAAATCATTCTACGCATATTTTCGAACTTCAACAATGAGAGTTATAGAACTATTTTTCTGTTTCGGACTCTGTTGCCTCAAACTGGCTCTACATTAAAAGTACGCTACGGAAAACAATCCTGTTGCTTTCGTTTGAAACATGAGATAATTTAGAACAGGGTATAGTAGTGGAACATCTAAATTAGTGGATTCAAATATTGTTTCAGAAGTGAAAACATAAAAGTTGGTAATTGTGTTATTATGATTTTATTCTAAAAAATCATATTAAACTTGATTATTTCTATCAATTAAATTAAAGCTCTCTAACCACTCTACAATTTGTTCTTTGACACCATACTTCTATCTTTCTTAATTTCGCAATATCGATATAAACCATTCCTTGTGAAAATTTGAGCAAAATCTTCAAAAATCACGATTTTACCCCATTGTAAATATAATAGCCACCTAAATTTCACTTTACGTTGAAAGGTTACATTTTTGCTTAAAATAAGTCATATTTGAAATGTAAAAAAAACATAAATTTTTAAACTGTATATAATCGAGTTCAAAATTGTATATAATCGAATCACATATAATCGAGTCCGACCTATACAACTGAGATTTCTAAATTTTACTTAAATTATTTTCATTGTAAGATATTGCTTCTATCTCGAGAATGGTTGGTCCTAGGATAAAACGTTATATATAATTTTTCATGTGGAATCGCATGAAGATATCATTTTTATGTTACTTTTCTTAAATGGTTACGATTTAACAAAGTATTGAAATTTCAATAACTTTCAAAAATTCATATTCCATTCCATTTTTTTTCCATTTTGGTGAGTCCAATACGGCACCACTATACCGTCGTGTGGGGCTTCTTTTGACACTTTTTTAAATTTTCATCATTTAAAAATTTTTTAACTCCGATTATTGTGGGTGGATTTTAACAATCTTGACATATATTTAACCTGGATGTATAGATGACATTTGTGCAAAATATGATCTGAATTAATTGAGAAATAAAACTTTTGTTCATTGAGCGATCAAAAATAGCTCCGTTGCACACGTTGGGGGCTACTTTTGACATAGTCATTTGAAAATTTAAAATCATCATCAATTACATAGGATAATGCTGAATTAACATTTTTTGGAACAAGTAGTTATAGATGGCTATACATATGTGGATTTGAACGAATTTTTCAAAATAAATTTATTACATCAATGTATTTTACAACGAGGTGATTTTGGGCTTTCGTCCCCTTTCTTTCTTTCTTTCTTTGTTTTTAAGAGGCTTTAAACTTTGCAGTTCATTCGCCTCTATTTCGTCCCCTTTTACCGGGTGTCTTAGATATGGGTTTCGAATCACGTTTTGGAATTTCATCAAGAGAAACACTTTTTCCAGGAGAAACCTTTAGTTTTTTCTTCGGTTGAGGCCCAACTGGACAGCCGATTACGTCGTTACGATGTTCCTTTAGAAATTGTTTAAATGAGTCTCCAATCAACTCGGGCTTTAAGCTATCAGATGGCAGCTGGTTAATGAGCTCGTGGGGATTTCATGGTACGATACCGCATTTCCGGAAGCCTGATATTAGAATACGAATACGTGCTAGTGCCTTCAAAAGTTCACTGATAAGGCTTCCGAGGCGACCTTTGGGAATAGTTGCGTTCTTAGAACCCTCACAAGAGGCACGCCACCGTCCTAAAATTTTCCGCCATTCACGCTTCATTGGAGAGAAAAAACCTACATCGAGCGGTTGTGTCAGATGAGTTGCATTAGGTGGCAAGCAGATAAATTTAATATATTTTTGACGGCAAATTTCAATAACTGTTGGATTCAAATGAGATGAGAGGTTGTCTCCGTTCAGCGCAATTGGTCCGTTCAAATGCCTTATAGCTGGAAGAAAAAGAGTCTTGAACCAGTCCTCGAAAATTCTTTCGTCGAACCAGCCAGAAGCACTTCGATTGTAGCGTGTTCCTCGAGGGCCATTAAGTGTCCAAGAATCCTATAAATGTTCTGCCTTGAACACCACGTATGGTGGCAACAGTTCTCCAGTTGCACTTCCGCAAAACATAACGGAAGTAGCAGATTTACTGAAGTTCCTCACGTTTTCAAAATACTTTAAGCCACGCTTGCAGATAGCAAGCTTCTTACCCGGATCATCTGACAAATTCGTCTCGTCGTAATTAAAAATATTGGAAGCCGGAACACCTTCCAGAGATAAAGGAATCTCCATGGGCCATGTACTCTGCGATTGTTTCTCGTGTTATTCCTGCGCGTTCTAACTTTATATTTTGTGCAAAACGTTTGCTTAGTTGCTGGTGATCGCGTAGGAATCGTGCCACCCAGTCCCGTGAAGGTTTGTTATTTACAAAAGTTGGCACTTTTCTTTCCTGCTTCGTCAAATAAATTCGAACTATTTCCCGCAGATAATCGGTTCCAACGGGGAAGCCCCACTCGGACAAGCAGCTGAGATGGTCTGAAAACGATAATTCTTCCGCCTCAGTAAAAACTTTCTTATGTCCGGGTTGTTTCTGGTGCGATTCGCATAGCTTGTTGTATATTGTTTGTCGGCTGCAATGGAGTTGCCTAGCGGCTTCTGCGTGGGACATTTCTCCGGATTTGACTTTTTCAAGGCACTGCATTGAATCTGCAGTAGAAACTACAGTATATTTCCGAGCATTATTATCCTTCCGATAGTTCCTCACCATTCTTTTACCTACAAAAAAGTAAACAAACATAACCTTACAATATGGCTAACGGTGGAAAATTTATCGCTCTCAATTTTTTGACAAACGAATAGATCTCTGATAGGTTTACACACTTACCAGTATTTAAAATTGTAAGAACAATGTATACGGAAACAATTTTTCTGGAGCTTCAAATCACTACCGCTCGACGTTTCGAGGTTTTTGACGTAGAACTACGTCTTTCATTAAGGGTGCCAAATCAGAAAACAGGTCACGTTTTTATGAAATAAGGTAATTAACTATTTTTGCCGCGAACGGATTTTGGCGATTTACACACCAAACTAATCGGAAATTCCCTAAGATTTGTTTGATATGCTATACATAACAATCCCATAGTCTGTATATGGTTAAAATTGATGAAAATCGGAAGCATTCCCATTTCCTCATACATTTGTTCTGTCCATTTGTGTACTTTCCCGAACAGAGCTGTCAATAACGAGCAACTTATCGACGAGCAACGAAGGGGAAATCGTAAGATGTAAAGTCTCCGTGAACAAAGGAAAAGAAGATGAACAAAGAGGAATATTTGCCTATAGTATAAACAGTGGATTTCGCTAAGGCAAACTTTCATTCTTCGTGAGGAAATCGACTGAACAACATCGTTGCTGGGAGAGCTGGACGGAGAGGGATCGAATGCCTTTTTCAAGACAATGGGGGTAAAGGAGTAATATGATGGATAAAGTAAATTCCAAGCGCCTATTTGAAGGTTAGAGACGAATAAACTGAAGAAGTTCAAAGTCTCAAGCAAGGAAGGAAGGCAAACTTTCAGTATCGTTCTGTATGCAAAGCAATAAATATCGCTTGTTTTTCCTTGTTTTGCGTCATCACATGTCTTCGTTTCGAATTGAGCTGTGGACGCGAACAAATTACTCACTCGCTGATGTCGCTGGCATCCGCGTTGACGGCATTGAAATTCGTATTACGGAATGGGGGAGTAGGCATGACAATATGGGTTTGCACAAGAAATTTTTTTTCTCATATAGCAGCTGTGGCGGTATTGTTTTTATTTCTCTTTTCTGTATGGTGTTCGTTGTGTTGTATTACACAACACTTAAAGCGTCCCGCTTTAATCTGTATTGGAATTGGCAATGGAATGTTCTCTGTGTAAATTGGGGATTGTAATAAGCGATTTGCCGGTTTGCTGTATCGGGAAGTGTAGCGGTGTGTTCCACTACCGCTGTACTTCTCTTACTAAAGCAACGGCAAAGCTTATCACGGAGAATGTAAATGTATTGTTCAAATGCAATGATTGTCTATCGGACCAGGGTTGTGGTGAGCAGAGCGATGTAATTTCGGATGTGCGTAAGATAGAAAAAGAGGTGATGAAATTATCTTCACTCTCTGACTCGCTTACGGGCATACGAGATCAGATCGCTGCTCAGATAGACAGCGCGTTAAAGTGCGGTATGGAAGAATTGAGACAAGATGTAAATGGGTCTCTTGAAAAATTGATTTGTGAGAAATTGGAATCTATGACTAGTTCTATTTTAACAATTAACGCGCAAAATAATTTAGCTGCAAAGAATGACTTGCTCATTGAACCTGGTACAGTTCATTCTGAATCGCACCAAAATATTCCGAAACGTAAGAAACGAAAATTTCAAAATAATGATGATGATAATGTACATCAAAATAAAATTAGTTTTGCGGATGTTGTTAAAAGTGCGAACACTTCTAACAACAATAAGATAATGGGATATAGTAATAGTACTAGTATCATGCAAAGTAATCGTAAGACTCATCCGGTTATTGTAATCAAGCCTAAAGAGTCCAAACAAGCTTGCGAGGATACTCGGAAGCATTTGAAGACAAAATTAGATCCAAGAACACACAAAATTAGTAATTTCAGAAATGGAAGAAATGGCTCCATCATTGTTGAGTGTGCAACTGGAGCTAATATAGATAATGTGAAAGATGACATCGAATGCAATTTGGGTGATAAGTATAGTGCTGTTGTTCCCATATCGGTGCCCAGATTAAAAATCGTGGGCATGAGCGATCAGCATTCCTCCGATGTTTTCATTGATTACCTCCGAAGTCAGAATGAAGGCATCGAAATAAAAGATGTAAAGGTTTTAAATGTGTACGAAAATCCACGCTTCACCTACAATAAGTTTACTGCTGTAATTGAAGTAGATGTTGACACATATAACTGTTTATTGAACGCGAAAAAAGTAAATGTGGGGTTCGATCGGTGCTCCGTAGTTCCTGCGATTAATGTATTAAGATGCTTCAAATGTGGAGAATTTGGACACAAGAGCACGGATTGCAAATAAAATTTTGAAACGTGCTCAAGGTGTAGTCAGAAACACAAGACATCTGAATGCAAGTCAACTGTGTTGAAATGTGTTAATTGTTTGAAAATGAATACAGAACGGAAATTGAATTTGGACGTCAATCATGCCGCATTTAGCTCTGAATGTTTAGTATATCAGAGACTTTTTGATTTGAAAAAAAGCAGCTTGCATTTCAATAAATAGCAACCAGGTTCCAGAAGAATTGTGAACCAATATTATATTTTGTATTTGAATATTGCGGGACTGTCAACAAACTACGTAGCGTTACGTCAGATTGTTGAGGAAAAGCGTCCATTTCTAGTCCTTTTGTCTGAAACACACATTGTTGAAATAGAATCATTTGATCAGTATAGTATTCCGGGATATAATGTTGCTGCGTGTTTATCACATTCTAGGCACACTGGCGGTGTTGCTATTTATGTCAGAGAATCAGTTCAATTCAATCTTCGCCTCAACGAAGTGTTTGATGGTAACTGGTTCTTGGGCATTACAGTTGAACATGGCATGAAGATGGGTAATTTTGGTGTTTTGTATCATAGTCCCAGCTCAAGCGACTTGCGTTTTGTTGAAATTTTAGAAAACTGGCTTGAAATGTTCCTTGACTCTAGCAAATTGAATATATTAGCTGGTGATTTCAATATTAATTGGCGTGATGACTACAATTCGAACCATTTGAAGCGTGTATCCGATTTCTTCAATTTGAAACAAACAGTACATGAATTTACGCGCATTTCCAGGCACAGTAAAACTTTAATTGATCATGTTTATTCCAATTTTGATACTATTTACACAGTCACGGATACCAATTTGAAAATAACCGATCATGAGACTTTAATTATCAATATTGTAGATAATCTCGTGGTAAATGAAGATGTTGTGAAATTAAAGTGCTGGAGGAAATATTCGAAGCATGCTGTTTCGAATCTCGTAGTGAGAAGCCTGGATTTTCCATTCGAGGTCGGTAATTTAGATGAATCATCAGCTGTTCTAACTAATACCTTGAAAGAGTGTACAAATCGGCTTGTTACGCATAAATTTGTTCCTATGAAAAACTCGAACAGCTGGTACAATTTGGATCTTTTACGCCTTAAACGTGAGAGAGACAGATGGTACAAGAAATTTTGTAGAACAAATGATGGAAATCATTGGAATATGTACACAAACGCGCGCAATATATATTCACAGTCGATTAAGAAAACTCGTTGTGAATATATTCAGAGGAAGATTGATCTGCATCAAAGCAACAGCAAGGAGTTATGGAAAATTTTGAAATCTTTATTAAAACCTAGTAATAGCAAACCGCGTTCCATAACTTTTAATGGCACACTTGAACAGTCTGAACAGGCTATAGCATCTAAGTTTAACGATTATTTTGTCAATAGTGTTTCATTGATCAATCAGTCCATTGAATTGGTTGATGAACCTGATGAAATAAAACAGCCGGTTAACAGTAGTTGTAGATTTGAAAGTTTTCACCCAATTACATTAAATGAACTTAGAACTATTTGCTTTTCTTTAGGAAAAACGGCTGGAGTGGATAATGTCAATGCTAGAGTTATTCAAGATTGCTTTCATGTCATCGATCACATCTTGCTGGACCTTATTAATAAATCTTTGCTAACTGGGCATGTGCCTAAGGTGTGGAAGGAATCTTTAATAGTTCCAATTCAAAAGGTTGCTGGAACGATTAAAGCCGAAGAGTTTCGTCCCATCAATATGTTGCACACGCTAGAGAAAATATTAGAAGTAGTCGTTAAAGGCCAGCTGCTGGAATATTTAAATTGCAATGCTTTGCTAATACCAGAACAATCGGGATATCGGGAAGGTCATTCCTGTGAAACCGCATTGAACTTGGTATTAGCAAAATGGAAAGAGAAACTAGAGTGCAAAGAGAATATCATTGCTGTTTTTTTGGATCTAAAACGCGCTTTCGAAACAATTTCTAGGCCCTTGTTGTTGAACACGATTAAGCGCTTTGGATTTACGAGTACTGCATATAAATGGTTCGAAAGCTATTTAAATGACAGAACTCAACGGACTATTTTTAATGATACAATTTCGAATCCCCTAGGGAATAATCTTGGAGTACCTCAGGGAAGTGTATTAGGGCCCCTTTTATTTATTATGTATATCAATGACATGGGAAGAGTTTTACGATTTTGTGATATCAATCTTTTTGCAGATGATACTGTGTTATTCATTGCAGCTAATGATTTAGATCAGGTCGTTTTACATTTGAATGGAGATTTACATTCTTTAAGTAGATGGTTGAAGTATAAGCAATTGAAATTGAACATAAGTAAAACTAAATATATGGTAATCTCGCGAAATCGTTTAAATGAAAACGTCTCCATCGTTATTGATAATGAGACTATTGATCGAGTTCGGGACATTAAATATCTTGGCGTGATTATTGATGACAAACTCAAGTTCAACACTCACATTGACAATGTCATCAAGAAAATTGCCAAGAAGTATGGAATCTTATGTCGATTGAAAAACGATTTAACTATTTGCAGCAAAATACAGCTATACAAATCAATCATCTCTCCTCATTTAGACTTTTGCTCTTCCATTTTATTTTTAGCCAATGACACACAAATATCGAGATTACAGCGCTTGCAAAACAAAATAATGCGGTTGATACTAAAATGTAACAGATTCACTTCCTCATCTTTAATGTTGGACGCTCTGCAATGGTTATCCGTGAAGCAAAGGATTGTTTATTTAACTATGGTGTTCATTTTCAAAGTAGTTAAAGGTTTGCTGCCTCGATATTTGTGTGATCGAGTTGAAAGAGGAATTGACTTTCATAGTTATAACACTAGAAACGCGAATGAAATAAGAACACCTAATTTCTTGTCATGTGCTTCACAAAATTCGTTGTACTTCAAAGGAATAAATGTGTTCAACTCGATGCCAAGACATATTAAATGCGCAACAACACTTACAGAATTTAAGAGGCACTGTATTTCACATGTAAAAGCTGTGTTCTCTTAACAGCTGAACGAGTTTTTGTTTATTTTTATGACGAAGATCTTTACTGACGAAGTTTTATACGAACGGATAATTTAATGTGGACAATTTTTTTGCAGTTTGTTTTCAATATTTTCAATGAATCTGACGAAGTTTTTGAACGGATTATATTATGTAGATTATTTAATTTTTTTTAAATCATCTTTTTAAATTTGTATTGATCTCTATTATGTCTGTCATGATCTTGGTGATGATGGACTATTTTTATTTTTATTTTGTCGTTCTTATAGTTGTATTAGTTTAAAAAATAAAAAATAAAAGTAGTCTACAAAAGTTTGAGCGTCGCGCGCGAGACACAGATATAAAGGATATTAAATTGAAAGTTTTTTTTAAGTGCCGGTCTAGGAATTTTTCGTAAAGGAAATTTTCTCGATTTCTCTGAATGAGGGTATTCAAAGTCAATCTAAAACAAGGCTGGCGGTTGGACTTGTGCTCTGGTGGACCACTTGGCTGCAAGGGCCTCGTCGGGACCGTATCGGCTCTGTGGCGGACATGACTGAGTATTGGCTTTTTTGGACATTGCAATTTTTTGAACTTATATCTGTAAATAAAATCAGTTCGTTTTTCATGTTTGCTAAACTGATTTCAATGTTGAAAAAAAAAAATTATCTTTTAGATAACTCGTCTTGCTCAAACCTCTGTAGGGGAAGGAGGCGGGACCATCATCATCATTTTATGAACACACTTTTAAAATAAAAATTATGAATGAAAAATTATTTTTCCTAAATCAAACTGGTACTCTATGTAAATGAAAATCACGTTTGCTTGCAAGTAGTGAAAAAATATCGTACAAAAATTGTGTCTAAAGATAATTTTATAGTTTTATAGTTAAGTTTTGGTGAGAATATCTGAAAATTCATAAGAAATAGTTTAAATTAAAGTCAGAACAACGTACTTGTACTAGGTAAATTACGCCAAGAAAAAAAATTCATACAAATTTAAGTAATTTTAAACTGCCTTAACTGCCGACTAATCTGATAGAGAAGAGTTGGCCTCATACAAACTAATGTCGTATCCAGATGTCGACACCATTCCGCCGTCAACGTGAATTGCAATCATCGCATCAAACTGACGCCATTACATTAAGGTTCTGAGCTACACAATTGTGTGGGGAATCATCAAGCTAGGCTATTGTCAGCTCACCAAGAAAATAAATGTTCTGAAATTTTGTCAGTGATTTGGTTTTGCATGACGGTAGGAAAATTCTCTCCACAAAGGATGACAGCTAAGCTAATCAAGACTGGTTATATTAACAGAAAGGGCTTCTATTGAGAAGAGCGCAAAACGGAGATAAGCGTGTGTATATTTAGTTGCTTCAGGCCATCGATATATGGATATTTTTGTGCGTACGTGCGTGCGTTTGGTGTTACAAATTATGGAAACATGGAGGGGAGATAGCGGGAGGGAAATATTTACGCTAGGGTATTAGTAATGAATCTCTGCTGAGGCAAATATTCGGCCTTTTTCCAAGCAGTTAACATTGTTTGTTTTCTTGTCATCGATGCATTGAACTGACGCCATGGTGAAGCAGGCGTTAAGGTAGTGCACCAAAAAAATATTTTGGGAATACCAAGCTATTCAATAAGTTATATCAAGTTATTAATTTATTTGAGCTCGCGTGCCAGTCACAAAACTGCTTTCAACTATGATTATATTTGTGCTAATCTTGATCATAATGAAGCAGTGCTGCACTTTCCGAGGTTGTTGAGATTAACAGATAGAGTTTATTTCGTTTATTTAGTCACCAAGAAAGTAAATGTCGTTCTGGAATTTCGTATGTAATTTGTTATCGCTTGCCAGTAGTAAAACTTTCTCCACTAAGGATGACAGCTGCGCTTATCTCGAGCATGTATTATTCTGCGAGCACAAGAATGAATCATCAAACAATTATTGTCAAATGATTCTACAATAAAAAAAACATTTCAAGGCGACCAAACTGGTTATTTCAAAATTTTCGTAGCATTATAAAATAATATCCGCAGTTATAAACAAGCGACTTGAATTAAACCCCAGCGTAGTTCTACGCCAAAAATGCGGTCGTGTCTTGAACACAACTTCCTATATTTTTTATAATTTAGAGAGCAATTTTAACAAAACACTGCAAACAACAATATAAAGGATAACTGAGTGCCCGTGCGAACAATAAAATTGCTAATTCGTTAGTACTCATTTATTAATTTTCTGGAAAGGAGTAGTTGCGTTTAAAAAAAAACTGTCAACGTGAAATGGTAGAAAGGTATTGTATGAATGAATTATCACAGATAATACATTTTGAAAAAATGTAATTTTATAAGAAATTTGTGAAAACCTAAATTGTCCAAAGTAGCCCCGCACGACGGTAGCGATTTTTACTTCACTGTACTTACGATAGCCTATTAAAAGTTCCCTTAACGTTTAAATATTCTCTCTTGAAATATAAAAAGATTTTTTTTTCCAGACTGTATAGTATATAAACTAGTTTAAAATGGTATATAATCGAATCATAAATAATCGAGTCCGTCCTGTACATCGAAATTTCTTCCCCAAACCCACAGATAAGAGATGCAATGGATGCAAGAGACGTACCCAACTATATGCGAAGTATTGGTTTCCATATGACTCAGTTTGAGGTAAATTACATGAATGATGATGCATCTAAACTAGTAATGATCCAATGCAATCGCTTCAGGAAGACAACTTGGTTAGAGAAATCGATCAGCTTGAAGCTTCATACCTGACGTTTGAAGAAGTCGTGAAACTGTTCCTGAACCACAAAACCCCCATCAGTCCCAGCTGTGAGGAAATTCGCTCGGCATTAACCTACATCACCGGCGGTATCTACGAAACCGTTGATTTGAAGACTTTCAACGAAATGCTCTCTACCCTCGGAGAGAAGATAGATTCCAAAACGTTGAGTTTCTACTGCAGTGCTTTGTTCCCCGAGTACACTAACGCCGATCCGGACGAGAATGGAACGCTCCAGGTTCCTTTGGAAGAGTTCGTGGAGAAATTATGCTAATAGAAAGATGACAAAGTATTGTTTGAATAACTCTTTATTATAAAAACTTCTGTATCCGATCGAGGGTTTACAATCTTCCGTTATAGGAAATAATCACTTATGAAAAATATAGTTTTTGGAACATTTCTTTCCTTACAAGCTAAAATAATGAAAGCGGAAAGACTAACGCGCAGATGAAGCGATTCTTCTCCGGCCGTGCTGGAAAACAAAATCTGCTTCTATGGCATTGGCGAAGGAATAGCTTTGTGCAGGTGTGCTGGCGAATTCCCACACAAACGGACCGCATAACAACCCCCGAACTATTCCCTGTCTATGGGGTGCGAAAATGGAAGAAAACTTAATGAACCTATGTACAAGCTACAGAACCTGTCGGAAAATAAGAATCGTACGTATACATATAATGCTAAAAAAATTATTTTGGTCAATAACAGATCGCTTTTCATCTTCTGGGGGTTTGGGAGGAGGGGACTTGGTTCGACTTAGGCTTAGGCTTAGAGTTGCTCTTACAGTATAAAATCACAAATTTTCTCCGTTTTATTCGATTTAGATGGATCTCCGTCCTTGTTAAATTCTTGTTTTTGTTTACTTCCCTTCGCTGGAAAATGCGTCTCGCTTCTACTTTTCTTTCTTCTTTGTCTGGAATTCTGACTTATAAATAAAAATATGATCAGCTCTTTTCATCTGCTCTACGCGATTCGATGGATGTATCACAACATCTTTTTGTTTCTGAGTTTCCTTCTCCGTCTACCGCAAATGTAGTGTGTGTGTATGTAACAGTGATAATCTTTTCAAAAGGCACGTTTTTCATCAACGAGTAGTCACAGCAAGGTTTTTTTCGTTCAACTTTTTTTAAAATATTTTTTTTTTCGTATCGCTCAACAAATCGAACACTTACAATTTACGTTATATTTAGTTCAACGTTCTCAAAAATGTAACATTCGTAACATTGGTAATTCTAATAGCAGTGACAATTCCAAAAATGTAGGAAAAAATGAAGCGGTATCAAAAATTTAGAAAACAAAGCTTGTCGAAAATGTAAAAAAAGACTTAATTTAAGGGCGTTCCGAAAAAAAAAGCGTTTTGGAAAAAAGCGAAAAAAAATAATATAAAGAATTTATGAAAAAGAAACTTTATGTCCCGTAACATATTTGCGCTGTGATATCGATACGATGTTTTTTTTTTCATTTCTCTGTATATATTATCCTGTTATTTTTTTTTCTTGTATCGAAGAATAACTTCAGATGACTTCTTTCAAAGTTTGACTCTGTTTTCTGCTCTCTAGAGTTTCGATTGGGTGACTGACAGACTGCAACTGATCAATATTCGGTTGGATTTTGTTGATGTTTCATCTCTGGCTATGATGGCTGGCTGGCTAGTAGTATATGATTAGTATTCTCTGCCCTTACTATTATCCCTGATTCCTCGCCGCGTTGTGATGAGATTGGTGGTACGCTTCTTACGCGAATAGGAGCGCAGTTTACGATCGGATACCGCTAGCTCGCGGGTGCTACTGCCTCGGCACTTGCGGGATACTGCAATATAAATAACAATTTTGTTTTATATTATTGTTGTGAGACTATGGTGGCTAACCATTGAATCGTTTGTTTGAGAAACCCCATAAATACCATTTTTGACAAAATTAACTTTTTGATAGTTTTTGAGTCCTTGAGGGTGCCTACATCGTCTATCAAAATTTCAGAAAATGTAAGTTCTACGAACCACCTCAAATCGGGGTTGCAAATATTCGTTCGATTAAGAAACCCCATAAATCCACGCTTCCAATTATCACCACGGGCGGCACTGCAATATACATACAGTTTTATTCATTGTTTACCGATGCCGTAAGAAGCATGCTCTACTCAATTTAATCAGAACGTTTTCTGATTCGATTGGGACCCGGACATGACCATGAAATATAAACATGCTGTTCGGAGAAGAGCAGAATACAAAGCAAGAGTCAATGCAGCGTGCATATGTATTAGCGATCTGTTGGGCAGGCAAAAGAGATCGCTGCATAGGATTTATATGGATCGACAAGATTGAGCTTTGCTTAAATAATTATTTTAGCGAAATAGTTATATAAATTACGCGCTACACTATATTAATAACATTCGAATATATGTCTCTTTACATGATGAAGTAAACTATAATGAATATTCGTGTGCAGATATCCTTAATCGGTGGTTGATTTCGCCAAAAATTAAGAACATATTTATCCAGAAAGATCAACCAACCCTCAAATATTATTTCCGGGTACCTGAATGCTCTGCGGAGAAGTGAAATATGGTTATAAGAAAATTGATCAGAAACGAAGAAAATCTTTAATTGGCTAATTCATGGTAAATACAAGGAAGCATTCGAACGAGAGCTAGTTCCTCTGTGTCTTGAATATAAGTCCGGACATGCTGATAATCCTCTCCTGTTATTTTTTTCGATTCAAATCTAGTGGGAATGTCGCTCAATGAACATCGCGAAATAGGTGCTACTAAGTTAAGCAATATGCGTCACACAAAATCTCTTGATCGGTAAATAGCTTGCCTAACTGTCTTACAAAGTTCATGTTAGCTCTATGAAATGTTTCGCGCTTATAGAAAGATCGCAACTATATTTTAATCATCTACAAGAACGTCGATTGATAATGAATCTGCATAGAAGCTACGAATGTAAACAAATGATGATTGCCCAACAGATGCTCTGCATGTATGTGTAGCAAGAGCCCTATGGAACAGTATACAAAAATAGAAAAGGAAAGGGGGTTCAGCTGTGAAAGTAGAAGCAGACCTGCAGATAGGTTTGCTAGGTTCTCTGGTTCTCTCTTGTTCCAAAAATAATTCTGGCAAAGCAGGTGATCTGCAGCGTGATATGAACAGAGCATTGGTTTTGGAGGCATTGATCTGCATTACATTTGCTTCAGACCAGTATGCTATATTCTGTAGTTTCTCGTTGAGTATAACATTTATTTGTTCGATATTGAATTTGGTGCAATCAAAATATAGTTGCACATCATCAGCAAACATGTGTATGTAGCAGTATTTCAATATTGAAGGTAAATCATTCACATAAAGCGAAAAAAGAATAGGCCCCAGTACTGACCCTTGTGGTACACCGGACGTAATAGACAAGAAACAAGAAAGCTTTCCTTCATGAAATACTGCTTGTTGACGACCTTCCGAATACGAATTTATCAAAGAGACTGCTTCAGTACGAAAGCCAAATAATTTATCACTATCATCGCGAAAACTGTGAAAAACTACGCCGGAAAACCTTTAATGGTAAAAAATCCGTTTCAAGTTTTCGCAGTACAATCAGTTATCTAACTGGTGGTGGATAAAAATCACATACGCGTCGCCAACAGTGGTACTTTTTGGCTTCTGAAATCGGTACCAGGTCAAGTCTCCCTGCCAATTCGGCATAACCAGATGGAAAAGTTACGATCGAAAGCCTGTATTTTGGATGTAGATTATATAACACGGAAACCTGGGATGATGATGGCCAATAATCCAATTCAAGTAACAGAGTTTATGATATAAATTGTCCAATAAATGGAAGTTTGCCTGCGAATAAAATTTATTTCATTTAATGCATATATAATATTCACATGCCTCATAACCCTTTCTTTAGCAGATGCAAAAAAAACTATTCTAAGAATTACTTCACTGGCAATAACTCGACAGTTGCCGAGGAATGAGGCATAGTAAGAACGTTATCATCAAGGAATCGAAGCGCCGAAAAGGCGATCGAACCGTCAATTCTTCTTAGGCATCCAATGTTTGCTCACCAATCCTGCACATACTCGTTTTCTGAAAATGTGAATTCCTTACGAAGTAATTTTATCGTTAGGCTACCGAATTCTCCACATCTTGTACATTCCCATTGTAGCATCTTGGAAACGCTTCTAATACAACGTTAATGCTAGTTAAATTGGAAAAGTTTCTGATATTTAACATTACCGTAGACTAAACTGACCTGACGTCCCGCGTAAGATTACGTCCCGCATTTGGCAAAAGAAACGAAAATGTCCCGCGATATCAATGTATTTCAATATCACAATTTGATCATGTTGATTTTATTAAATGGATGAACCACCAAAAAAATATTTATTTGACAGACTGCTCAAGGGACGTTAACACTAAAATCGATGAAAAATGGATTGGAATTTTCGAGCATTCCATTCGATAATTGGAAGAAAATTGTAGAATTTGAATCGTGCTTGCCAGACTTAAATGCTCTGACCGAATGAGAGATTTTCAGGCGTAAACAAAATCTAAATCACCGAAAAATCACAATTGAGTGATTAAAGGTCAGGTTTAATTACTAGGACACATGTTGAGAGTTTCACGAATAAATGAGACTCTTTAAACTATGGATTTTGTTCACATAACGTATAAACATAATGTTTTGTTTTTTGTGTCCCGCGTTAGACCTCTGACCATCTGGTCACTTTACCGTAGGCTTTTTTTCATGATGATGGTCCACCTCATTCCCCTGCAAAGGTTTGAGCTAGACGAGTTATCTTATTGATAATAATTATATAACGGTATTTATATTTTTTTCATCAACTAACCAGTGAGCAAATTAAATTGAACAAAAATACGGACTGGTTATCTCGCAGACATAGATTACTAAACGGAAAAACCATTTATGCCATTATCTAAACGTATTTGGCATGTCGAGAGAATTTCCAACCCGGGAAGACCCTAGACCGATCGGGAATTGAACCCAATACCTATGTCAGTATTAGCCAAGAATTTACAAGGGAATTTCCGCTTTATCAGATCTCCGGCCACGGTACTATCGTTTCCGAGTTCGAGCAGCTGAGTATACCCAAGCCTAATTCTAGCCGATACTTCAGGCCCATTACTTATCCCAAGGCATGTCAAGAAAGTTTCCAACCCGAAAAAATCCTTGACCGATCAGGAATTGAACCCAATACCTATGTCAGCATTAGCCTTGAATTTACAAAGGAATTCCCGCTTTACTAGATACCCGACAACGACCTACTAATGCGATCATTTTCGAGACCAGACAGCTTAGCAAACCTAAGCCTAATTCCAGCCGATACTTCAGGCCCTACATTCAACCTAGGGTGTAACGTGTCAACCTGAATCTGCATTGAGATCTGCCACAACACAGAAAAATCTTGTTATAATTATCTGTTGAGAAGATAAATTTACAAGTATTCCGATCGAGCTATCCCACTCCAGTTTCCACTTCAAACCTCTTGGAACGACATGGGTTTCGAATCATCGAATCTTTTTCTCATTTGTTTGATCAGCTCCACGAAAAAAAAAACTGCGACAAATATCCAACCTAAAATTCTTGTCGCTTTTCAAATGATCGTCATATTTAATAGCATTGGACATTGACACAATGTGAGATTCCTCGCAAATATTAGTGAGAATGATCAAATGAAAATCTTTCAGCTCTTCATGTAGCTCGTGAACTCAGGTTGTTCAGCCTGGAACAAACGATTGAATCGGTTGATCTGGGGCAAAACATATCGCGCACTGTTCGACGCGAATCTTTTCAGACGATCCTTGTAGGGAATTCCGTCCTTATGAAACTGATCAATCATTGCATAGTAAATGCTTTTAGGATCAGCAACACCAAGCGATACTGCTGCGTAAAAGTCGTCATGTACCTTAATGTTGCTTTGTTCAAATGAAAGAAATTTCACAAATGGAAAAAACCTGTACCAATCTGTACTTTTTGACGAAAATCTGTACTCTGTACCGTACAGAATCTGTACGAAAAATAACGAAAAATCTGTACGTAAGCAACACTGGGCACAACTAGTCTCAATAAAGAACTGTGGGAGTGCCCACTCCTTCCTTAAAAGCAGAGCATAATTTATAAACACCCCCATTCTTAACGTTTGCATTAAAAAAATGGACAAAAATTGCCGATTTTTCATGTGTTTACCTCCACAAGCACTGACGAAACTACCCATGCAGCATCAATCATAGTAATCCATGAATCAGCAGAAAAAAATTGACGGCACTATCAGTCGAATTCTATCGGAATGGCGAAAACAGTGTAGCTACTCCGTTCAGAATTGTGCGCTTCTTATGGCTTCTTGTGGACGCCGGATACGCCCGTTCCGGCATCTACAACATCTTGGCCCTATGGGACAACAATCAGAGCATCGAAAGAAACTCCGCTTTCGGACGGACCTGGACGGACCGACGACCCTGAGCGACAAGAAGCTCCAAAGGTCGAGGGAAAAGTGGCTACATCGCTGCGTGCGCTTGGCCGGGGGGTCGGTGCAACCGGCCAAACAGTGAAAAAGTACCTGATGAACATGGGCATACATGTCAGGAAGCGGAAATCTCGTCCACTGGTCTCGGAGCTGCAGGCAATGACGCAGCGGCAACGGCTGAATAAGATGATCAAGTCGATTTTCTCGGCGAACCGCTACGTGGCGGTGGGGATGGACGACGAGACCTATCGAACCCTGGATGGCAACAACAGGCAGGGCACTTTGTATTTTACTTCCCCCAACGAAGAAAGTGAGCTCCGAAGTGAAGTTTATTTCACACACCAGCCAGGTGCTGCTGTGGCTGACAATAAGCGAGAAGGGGATGTCAAAGCCACTCTGCTTTAGCTCCGGACTGGCCATGAACGGGGAAATTCATCAAGAAATACCATAAGGGCGAAGACGCTGTGTTCTGGTCGGATCTGGCGTCGGCCCACTACTCGAAGCGATCGTTAGATCAGATGGAGCGGGGGAATGGAATATCGATGTGTCGGCCCAAGTCGGCGAACCCGCATCGAGATTTTCTGGACAAACCTTTGAGCGCAAGGTTTGCTCCAACAATTTTGTCGCGAAAACTGAGAAGGAATTGATAAATAAAACGAATAAATGCCTACACGCATGTTTTCGTCCACCATGGCGAATATTCCGGTTAACCACCAGAAGGCCGCTCGCAAGGGCGTAGAATTTTTGCGAGTAAGCATATATAATTGCCTTATACATCAAACTCCATTATCTGTTATAGTTTTTTTATCACCAGCCGAAAAAGTCCATTTTTTCAACGCAATCGTTACAGGAGGGTTATAAAAAGTTTTTCGCATCTCCCAACTGGACTGTTGAAAGCCTTCGAACGGTTAGAACAACTGCTTCCGCTTTCCTCTCAATAGCCGAATAGAATTCGGTGAGTAACGAAAGATGCGTGCGTGCAACGTGTTTTATTCCCGTATACTTCCGCTAAGGCACGCTACACGCCAAAAAAGTGTTTTTTGGATGTGGAAACATCAAGTCACGTTTTATCATGAAAAGCTTGAAAATATATTCCTTCTTGTTCTGCGCCACGAGTGACGTAAAAATCTAAATGTCACCTCATTCCTTAGCTTTTCTTTTATACCCGAGTCGATAACATGAGAGGATCCGGGACCTTCGGGAATACTGTGATTCAAGCCCAGATGGCTTTGTATCAAATTTGCGGCTCGAAATGAGGATCAAAATCTGCAGATAAATGCTACCTCACGCGTCATATTAGCCTGACTCTTCCTGATATCCTCCTATTATCATTATGTTCTCCAATTCTGACTACATTATCTCACAGAAAAGAAAGACTTTTCCAGACAAGACCTCAATGATGGGCGAAAATTACAGCTGTAGATAGGGCATACTTATTCGACTGTAATCTTAATATATGTAATATTCTTCTACATATTTACAAAAAAAAAGTCATCACTCCACTACGGATTGTCGTTTTAGAAAGCTCATCCACAGGTTGATCTTCTTACACGTTCAATCTCAAAATAAGCCCAACGCCAACGATTGATATTTATTTCGCGATATGCGCGTCGATGAACAAAAACATTGATTAAATTGAACAATTCTTTTTCCTGCTTGATCGGTTCATGAACATAAACGTATCAATAGGCTTCGTTTTATCTAATGTCAACTGTACTTCTATTCGTGATAAATTTCAACACTTACGTGGCGTTTGCGCTTGCTCGTAGGATTTCAGCATTTTACTCTGCTCCTTCAGCTTCCGCATCAGCACCTCGTTCTTCTGCCGTTCCAAGCTGAGCTCCAAACAGAGCTGCGCTTTGCTCTTCGAATCGATTGGTGAGAGTACTCTGAGGAAGGAAAAGACAAACCAATTATTATCATGGTCACTGGACTATGCAAAGAATCACTTACGGATGGTTAAAGATAGTGGTCGAGGATGGTCGCTTCTCGGGATCCGGATGCATCATCAGCTTGATCAGCTCGTTAAATTCTCGACTGATTCCGGGCAGATCCGGGAATGCCCCACTTCGCAGCTGGTGCCATTTGGGGCCATTTTTGGGGAGAGCACCTCCACCGGCGGCTTCATACAATGTGATTCCCAGGGAGAAGATATCCGCTTTGGGAAGATTGGAGAAATCTTCCTGCAGGATTTCGTTCGGTAGGTACCGACAGTCTCCCTCCTCTACCTGGGGATCGTTCACTGAAGTAACGTGGCCCAGATCACCAATCTTGTACGTGATCAGGTACTCACTCTCGAGATCTTCGTAGATATCCTCGAAACCATCATCAGCTGTGTCAGCCGGGACGGCTGAGCTCGCGCAGGTTGGCCTCTGTGGCACTTTGGTGAGGAAGATATTACCGGCTTTAAGATCCATGTGTACGAGGTCATTTGAGTGGATATACTTGAGGCCCTCAGCGACGTGCAACAGAAGCAATCGAAGTTCCGATTCCTTTAGCGTTCGTTCCTGGATAAGAGTCTGGACGCTTCCACCGTTGCAAAACTCGTTCTGGATTAGCATGTGATTGTTTTCGGCCCAGGCAGAATAGTAGCGAACAACGTTATCATGCTTTCCGAGAACGGCATGAGCATAGACTTCGTTTAGCGCTGTTTTCTCGAATGAACTTCCAGCAACCGGTTTAATACTTCTTTTTATCGCATATATACATCCGTCCAATCGATTGAGACACTGATATACCAATCCGAATTCTCCTTCCCCGAGTAACATCAATTCGATAAATTCTTTTTCATATCGGGAAATGTTTGAGTCTTGCAGGGCAAGTCGTTTGGGCGCTTGGCGTTCCTCACCCAGTTCTTCCTCGAGCAGGGCGGACGATTTGAGTGAATCATTGAAATTCTTTTGTGTTTGGAAGTAACCGAAGCTCTGTCTTGTCGAGGGCTGATTAATCTTATTACATGGGAAAACAGTTGGGACACTGGTATTCAACAGAGTGTCATGACCATCCAAACCAGAGCGCGTTCGTTTCTTCGTTCGCATGAACATTCCCGGAGGTGTGAATGGATTCACATTAGCTGGTGGAAGTACATTTTCGTAGTTCCGATGCAATGGTACAGCTCGGGGTTTCTCGCACATCAGTCCATTACTCTCAATTGGTTTCGCCAAAACATCAGGTTCCTTGATGGACGCATTTACAAGTGTTTTCATGAATTTACTTGTCGACTTCTGAATTATCGTCTTCGGAGTGGCCGGCGAATCGAAGAGCCGTAATGCTCGGACCTTCCTGTACGGAGGGGAAACAGATGGTTGCTTCCGTGGGCTTACTGTTAAAGCTGGTCGTCGGTAGTCTCCGTTTTCCGGAGATAATCCAAAGGTTAACTTTCGGGGCATCACGATCGAACGATCCGGCGATGGTAATTCGAGACTGGAATTCATGTCTGGCGATGAATCAACCCCACTACTTTCGGTGTAATTATCCATTAAACTGCAGGTAGATATCAGTTTTAGCAAGAATCTTCCACACACACAAAACAAACAAAACTTACAATTCGGGCAGAGCCGTTGCAATTCCAACACTTTATTTCGAGAATTCTGATAGTGTCAGCAAAACAAACATATCCACCGATGAAAATCGCTTCACAGAGCAGCGCCTTCCGCCACTGAAAAACAGTAAGCGAATACTGCCAAAACAACCACCGACTCTAATTTATAAGTCGTTTTATGTTCAAAATACACCAGATTTCGCACCAATTCCCCTTTACCCCAGCGAAACACTTGTCTCACTTCAACTTTTCGCTAAATACAGTCAGTTTAACGCACTTAGAACTACTAAAACAATTTTTCAAAAATCCAACAGCCAATTTTTAGGCCCAACAGTCGGCAGTGAAAATTCCGTTTGTACGATGTTTTCTTTCTCTTCCCAACTACTTATGCACTACGCGTCATAACCTGAGCAGCTTGCTCGTGTTGGTATACAAATGGCGTTGCATTTTTCGCCCTTTCTCGCCACAGTCTCCAGTGGTGCCAGCTGTTCATTTTATTTATCAAAGTTTTTCAAAATGATCGTTAGCGGTTGGATAATCGACGTTTACATACAGACATTCCATGCCAAACCGATATAGTAGTTCTCAAAATTTCGTGAAAAGTGGTAGATTTGTTCTTCATTGCGTGTCCATCTCATTTTACTTTTTTTTCACTTTTTTCCTAAAATTACTTTTTTCAAAAAAAATCATGACTTTTGAACTACTAGACCGATACTAATGATCGACATATTAAATCGAATCGCTTAGGAAAAATACTTCAGTTGCAAAAAATTTCTATTTTATTTCCGTTATTATTGATTGTACTTGTTTTCTATGGTTTTCATAGACTCGGGCCCAAGGGCGCTATATTTTTTTATATCTCTTCTAAAAGCTGAGGATTGCTTACATAAAATATCTCAAAATCAGAGATGTATTCCTTTTCTTTTTTGAGTTATGGTTTATCAAAGCTAACCGATAATTCGGAATACTATTTTTGCTCTTTTTCCCAATCTCAAAAATTCACTTTCAACTTTTGAACTGCTAGACCGATTTAGATGATCGATATATAAAATTGAATCCAATGAGGTAGACTTCTTTGGAAAAATATTACTTTTGCGATGAGAAAGAATGTTGTCTTCGTGATTAATGATTATATCTGTATTTTATAGTTTACATGGTTCCGGGACCAAGGGCGCTATATTTTTTTATAATTTTTCTTGAAAGCTGAGGATTTGTTATGCTATCCAAAAATCAAAGATGTGTTCGATTTCGTTTTATTTTTAAAAGAAAACTAGCTAAAGTGCTTTAATTTAGTATGCTGAATCGGTAAGTTAGAAATTTTCGAAAAAAAATTAAGGTGAAAAATGATTTTGATTTTTTGATCTTGAACCATCGGTTAAATTTGGAAAATCATAACTTTAAAACCAAAAAGGAATACATCTCTGATTTTGAGAGATATATATATATATATATATATATATATATATATATATATATATATATATATATATATATATATATATATATATATATATATATATATATATATATATATATATATATATATATATATATATATATATATATATATATATATATATATATATATATATATATATATATATATATATATAGCACCCCTGATCACGAGACCATGAAAATCACAAAAACAAATACAATCAACAATATCGAAAATGAAATTCAAATTGTCTGCAACACCGAAGTATTTTTTTTTCCCAAAGACGAGTAAACATCGAGTTCGGGGCCCAAATTATGGCCCCGCATTGAAAGTCGCCACCAGACGTCGACACTGTACCACTCTCATCGCTAATGTCTAATCATTTCATTATTTCTGTTTGATTCTTTTTATTACAAAAATGATATAAATAAATAGTAATATATCAACGTATAATTCAATTAAAAGCTGCTAGATACACTTTCTTGATTTTCTTATGCGGAAGCAAATCACATTAAACTGCCCAAATGGGAAATACACATTTTACAAATGTAGCTGTACATTTACTGGAGTTTTTGGTAATGTGATCCATTGTGATGATCGGAATTTTTACATATAGAATACTTTACAGAATATCGCTACAAGATCGGATACATAATTTATGATCACATATTGTGAAAAAATGACTTATTCTAGGCCACAAATTATAAACAAAAGTACGTGCTATCCTATTATAGATTCCCTATATATAGATTTTTACGCTGATCGGTTCTTTTCACATTTTTCTCTATTTACACTTCTTATATTGAGTAGTATTGGTACCACAAAATACTCGCTGGTGCTAAATCACACTACCTCCAGTTGTGAACAGTGTTGCATGTATTCATCTCTACTGGAAGGGATAAAAGTATTTTTCATCTATACTTTTTCTTTCAAGAATCTGTACCATCAAAAGTATTTGTCGATTACTCATATGTTCGATGTTCTCACAATTCTTGATTCACTCGTGAATAACATGTTTTTCCGTTACATGGAATACATGTTTGATACAGAAAAGTGAATTTTCATACATGATTTTTATTTTCAATGTGCGTTTTTCCGAGAATCTTTTGTCAAGCTCAACTCCACCAACACGAAACGCGATTGGACCAACAACGATGACGGAGTAGAGAATATAGGCTTTGGCTTTTGCACTTTCCCTCAGAGTTTAAAATATACAATACAATACGAATACAATAAAATGAAGACGGTTTAACCATTCCATTATCGGGCTTTGCGCTTACCAACACATTTGGCGTTCCATTTTTTATATATATAGAAGATGTAAAAGTGTGTTACTCTAAAATCAATTTCCACTTTCGAACAAAGATCAATTTCGATAGCGCGAACATCGAATGGACTGACAGCCTTTATCACGATGTAATTGTAAAACAGATGGGAATTCAATTATCTGAATTTTTCGACTTTCCTTCATTCTTTCCTTTCCGATTTTTCTTTCCATAACATTGATCTACGGGTAGAGATGAATACAATGAAATAAAGAGGGCTCAAATCAGACGATTCCTTCCTCGGGTTTCACGCCTAGAAACACATTTGGCGTTCCATTTTTATTTATATAGATAAGGAATCAATTGAGAATTATATTCTCATAATCATTCAAAACAGTGCAAAAAGTGAAAATATTTTTTACAATTCCAATTTTGGATGGATGGCAATCATACTACACATGGCAACCCTGTCGGTAATTTACGGGCGAAAAGCAACTGACAAACACTGCATTCGACTTCCGTTTTCGAGCAATTTTGTTGTGTGAACATTTTTTCAAGATAGATGGCATTGAAAAAAGTGCATGTAGCGACGCCTGGTGGGTATTGAGATAACTACAAATTTGAATTGACGGTAGTGTTTCGAATCGCGTAGAACACACACGTTGGGTTTAATTTCGTTTTTTATAATTAAAATATATTTATGTAATCTGTAAAGAACAGAAAGAGCCGAATGTTACGGCAGCTAGTAGCCATTCCACCCAGGGGCTCTCGGGTCGAGAGCGATGCATCACGGGCGATGTATGGTACATATTAGAGAGTTGCATCTTAATAGATAGTATCTGTGTCCGATAGGTGCAAAACTGTGCAATCTCCTATCGAAAATGACGAAAAACGAACAGATTTATTGTAAACCTAATCTAGGGTCAATAGCGAGTAATCGTCTTTGAATTTATTTTATTGACCATAAGATAAGAAAACAATGTAAAGCATTCACGATTGTTGATATTCTGATTTGATTTTTTTTACATATTTATACACCCATACCTCGCTATACGGCATTTCGCTATAACGGCCCTCTTCAATTACGGCACGTTATCGATTTACGCCCTAAAATGTCCCGTTATAACGGCAAAAAACGTTTGAGGATTGGTTTAAAAATTCCTTTTGCACAGAAGTGAAAGAATATTCGCGGGACAATAACCTAATCAACAAAATCATTGTTATGTTTTTATGCATTTTTGATTTGAATGAAATAAATTTAAATGAATTTAATTTTTAATAACATTAATAATAAAATTAAAGATAAAATGCATTTTGAATGATAAATCATGTTACAAATTTGGAACCGATCTGATTCAATTTGCATGAATTTGTATTAGAATAATTGATTCTTTTTACGGCTTTTAGCTTTGCGGCCAAATTTCGTGGAACGTATCTAGGCCGTAAAGAGAGGTATGGGTGTACTCAGTATCGTCATTTTCGCGATTCTTCACAACATGCAAAGTACCAAGAATATTTCGGATCATAAAAGAGTTTGTCTTATTTTCGTTCCTTTATTCCACATACTTGTAGCCCTTCCTTTAAATGAGGTTGATCTCTCTAGTTTAAAGTCTTTTTAAAAAAAAAAAACAATTAAATAGAAATAAGGTCTAGCTCCGTTTTAATTTATCTACATATATTTCCTTTATCGCCTATGATGTTGCCATGTTATTTGCTTTCAGCATATTAATTTTTGAGAAAAATCCATTTTCATAACAATAAAAAAGTTAATGAAATACTAGTAACTTCTTGAAAGTATCGTGTTCGTATTTTTTTTATTCCCTGCAATGGAATGAACTATTCACAAACTTCAAGCTCCAATGATGGAACTTTTGCCGTTCGACCAAAATCACCGTAACGTGACCAAAACGGAAGCGGCGGTGCACATATCACCGGTTTGATCAAATCAACCCTTTTGATTTACAAACCTCGCGCAGGTGGCACTTGAGAGTTCGAATCTCGCGGCTAATGCTGGCTGATTTCTGCTTCAACTTTTCATTCCTATCCTTCAGCTTACTTTCCTCGTTAAGAATCCTTTCGATTTCGGCCTTCTTCCTTCGACGATAGCGTTGGGCAGCGTCCCTGTTTGTCTCCTTCTTCCGAGATTTTTTATCTTTGACTCCCCGATCATTACGCTTTTTCCGAGAGACCTTTTTCGTTTGGATTTTTATTTTGAAAAATAAATGTTTCATGCTTGTTTACTAAAACAGGCTCTAGGCATCATCGCTAACGAGCGACCTCAGCTCATCTGATTGTGGTTCTGGTTACTCCTCGTTATTGTATCAGGACAATCCGGAAGATACCGCACAAAATGATCAAAATATCCGCCAGTCGGTACCGTGCAGGAAAAATTGTTTTATAAAGTAGATTTCACACATATAGAACTGCTTTAACTGCTTTTCAAAGAATCAACAGCGGAGTTTTCTTTCTTTACCCAGTTACTTCTGCACTACGCGTCAAAACATGAAGGGCTTGCTCGCGTTGGTATACAAATGGCGGTGCATTTCTCACTCTTTCTCACCGCGGTCTCCAGGGATGCCAGTTGTGAAGAGCATCTACACTGAGAGAAATAATTAGTATATATTACAAATTGTCTTGTAAATAATACCGATTCGATTCGCCGGATTTACAATCCTTCACAATGAGCGCGATTTTCTCTCACGAAAAAAAATATTATTCGCCAATCAATCAGAACGAACCGCGAGCACACCCATGGCAGTGCGAAAAAAGATAGAACTTTCCAAGCTTTGGCTGCGAAAATCGCGTAGCTTTGACAGGAGCCACTACATGCATCAGACAGTACGAACAAGACAAGACATGAAATGATTGTTCTGTTCTATACAGATGAGACACTTCTATAAGTGAGAATTGAGGCGAACACCTATTGTAAACGTTTTGCTGCATTATCAAAATTATGTTTACATTTTTTTGATTATATCCGATTGAATTTGCTAGCTTTCTAATTACGAACCATCTGAAATCACATTTTTTACGATATGAACGATTTGTTCCACTAATCTAGTACCACCTTGTTCATGTTGTTTTGATCTGTTTCGTTAGGTCAGTGTTGATTGATAATAGAAATAGAATAGAAATAGAAAAGTGTTTGTGAATGTTTCCATAAGAATTGCGTGGGAGAATAATTGACGCAACGCGATGTGATGGAACGTGAACTTGACGTGGATGTTGTATGTGAATCGCACTTAAGAGTAATATTGTAATAATAACATTGGTATTAAAAAGATGCCATGGATTAATGGAAAGTTTTCAGCATAATGCTGAGATATACTGAAGCTATAGAAATGATCTTTAGTAATTATGATAAAATTACGAATCATTTTAGATTTTTGGCACTTCTCATCATTATGCTGACATCAGAGACTTGTTTAACAATATTTTTATTAGTGATAATCGTTAGATTATTAAAAAGAGAGAAATATAATAAAAAAAACATGTTTATTTTTCATTCATTCCTCGTTATGCACTACTATTAGACACTGGTATCTTCCTCCATTGCCACTTTACTGAACCTGGTCCAAGGAAATAGTCAGTAAATCTTTCACGAACAGCATTAGCCTCAGTAGAAAAGTTACGAGCACATATCCTCATAGATGAAGGAAGTCTTCGAATGGCATCAGTTTATGTTGCATCCTCCCTCCACTGTCCTGAAATATACACTCCAGTGCAATCATAAACATCTGCTGTATTGGGCGCAATGTATTTGCGTTGTGAAGGTCGTTTGCGCATTTCATTTATTATAAGGTAATTGTGCAAGCACACTGTTATGTTTATTATCGAATTACAGTGTAACGGCAATGACGGATCCCTTGCATAGAAGAAAAGAGGGGAAGAAAGACAGGATCGGGAAAAACGAGATAGATACGAGAGAAGCGAAATAAACGGAAGCTATTTTATAGTCGAGATTAAATTCGGTATTTCATTTAAAGTAACATTGGCGACGAGGAACGGATTTCGCGAATGCGAAAGCGTTTGTTCGTGGATTAAATTCGTAGTCGAAAATCGAAGCTTAACGGTGCGCGGTTGTTAGGAAGAACGAAGAAGTTTTTGAGAAAATACTACAAGCAGTGAAGACGCCATTTTGTTCTTGTACTTTAGTACGCACTGTATCGTACAGTACTGGTGATAAGTTGAAGTCGGAAAGAATTAATGATGAATCCTGGAGCAGGAGTACCACCGTTTGATCCGGACGACACGACCAACGTTAGTTCGAGGTGGAAAAAGTGGAAGCGAGCATTTGAAATAATTTTAGACGTGAATAATGTGGCGCTTACCTCAAGAAAAAAGGCATATCTCCTGCATTATGCTGGTAAAGGTGTGCAGGACATTTACGACAGTTTGGTGGGAAACGAAGAGCAGGAAGTACCGGTTGGATCAGACGCGTACAAGGAGGCTGTTAATGTGTTGGATAAGCACTTTTTGCCCATGAAGTGCTTGCCTCAGGAACGTCACATATTCCGGAATTTGCAGCAAGAATCTGATGAAAAGATTTCGAAATTCGTACTGCGTTTAAGGGAGCAAGGTAACCTATGCGAATATGGAGATTGGCTCGATGAGAATATAAAAGAACAAATTTTCGAAAAAGGATCATCGAATGAACTTCGTGCAAAAATATTAACGAAACCAGGAATGACGTTGGAGGAGATCATCAAAGAAGGGCGTTCTCTAGAGACGATTGAGAAAGTCAGTTGCCAGTTGCAGTTGCAGCAATCAGTAGATATTAACAAACTTACAACTTACAAAAACGAGTGTTTCCGTTGTGGACGAATAGGACATTTTGCCAACGATGATTGTTGTCCTGCAAAAGATAAAAAGTGTGAAAAGTGTGGTCTGATTGGGCATTTCCGGCGATGCTGTAAGACGAAGGAACGTGAGGCAGTGAATGATCGTAACAAGAGAAAACATCGGCGTGTTCGTCAAGTTGGAGAAGAAGCTTCAGGTGGAAGTGAGAGCATTTGTGATTCGGATGATAGTGGCAGTGGAATTGTAGATCCGCAAGATGATGTTAAATATGTTTTTGCTGCTAGTACGGATGACACGCAAGGTGATAAAGTAGTTTGCAGTGTGGGGGGTGTAAAAATCAATTGGATCGTTGATTCTGGAGCCGGAGTGAATGTGATTGATAGCAACACTTGGTCTTATTTGAAGAAACTCAAAATAAACGTTCTTTCTCAATCCAAAGACTCCACGCGAACCCTGAAGGCGTACGGAAACAACAACTTGCAAGTCATCGGTGAATTTACGGCTAACATCGCAACCAAGTATAACAATGTGGTTGCTGAAGTATTCGTTGTGAAGAACAAAGGGGCAAGTCTGCTGAGTCGTGATACAGCCACCCAATTGCAGATTCTCAAAATCGATACAAACGTGTGGATTGTGAATGAGAATAACAAAATAGGAAAAGTAGCAGGCTTTGAAGTTTCGCTTCAAATTGACGATAAAGTGAAGCCAGTTCAACATACGAAATGTCATGTTCCAATTCCGTTGCAGGAAAAAGTACAAAGTGAGATAGATCATCTGCTCGAACAGGATATAATCGAAACAGCTCCGAGAGATTCCCCATGGATATCTCGCCTAGTTATTAGTCCAAAGGCTGGTGATCCAGTGAGTGTTCGGTTGTGCGTGGACATGAGAGCCGCTAATAAAGCTATCGTTCCACAGCACTACCCACTTCCTACCTTTGATGACATTGTACCTCATTTGCATAATTGCAAATGGTTTTCTAAAATAGATTTAACCAAGGCCTTCCATCAAGTAGTTTTGGCGAAGGAATGCAGATTCATCACTACGTTTGCTACTCACCAGGGATACTATCGTTACAAAAGGTTGACCTTCGGGATGAATTGCGCATCTGAAGTATTTCAAAGTATTATCGAGCGTGTTTTGAAAGGAATAAAGTGCGTTCGAGTGTTCATCGACGATATAGTCGTGTTTGGCCCTACGAAACAACAACATGACGACACTCTGCGTGACGTAATGAATCGTTTGAAGGAGTTTGGACTTACTATCAATCACAAGAAATGCGAGCTAGGAAGATCAGAGGTAGTTTTTATGGGACATATTCTTTCGGCGGACGGAATCAGGCTGAAAGTCGCTTTGGAGAAGCATCACTTTTGGCAATTATAGAGAGTGCGAAACCTAATGCATTGACCATCGAAGAAATGTCGAAGCATACCGTCAGCGACCCAATCCTCGCGGAAGTAAAAGAGACTCTGCAGACAGGTCGTTGGAATGATGCAATTAAAAAGTTTACTCCTTTTAAAGACGAGTTGTACTGTTGCCGTGAACTGCTACTGAGAGGAGAGCGTTTGATAGTACCAAATAGTTTACAAAAACGGGTGCTTCGCCTGGCCCACATCGGCCATCCAGGAATTGAACGGTCAAAGCAACGTTTGCGGTCCAAAGTTTGGTGGCCAACAATGGATAGAGACGTGGAGAAAGCGGTACGTACCAGTTTGGACTGCCAAGTAGTTGGGAAAGCGGCACCCCCGGAACCAATGGCGATTAGAGAACTACCACAAAAGCCATGGGAAGATTTGCATCTGGATATTCTTGGACCTCTGCCTTCAGGAGAATCGCTGTTGGTGATCATCGACCCTTACAGCCGTTATAAAGTTATCGAAGTGATGCGACAAACCACAACATCGGACATTATTGCCAGATTGCGTCCTCTGTTTATGAGACTAGGAGTTCCTAAAATACTGTTGGCAGATAATGCAAGGAATTTTACCAGCAAAGAAATGGAAGACTTTTGTGGGGAGTTTGGATTAACGCTGCGTCACACCACGCCATATTGGCCACAAGCCAACGGTGAGGTCGAGCGTCAGAATCGAAGCATTCTCAAAATTCTACGGATAGCGGAACTCAACCAATCAGACTGGAAGAAAGACTTGGAAGAATACAACTACGTGTATGCATTGACACCTCATCCGGCGACAGGGTATTCTCCAGCCGAGATTCTATTTGGACGAAAATTCCGCGACTGGATCCCACAACTCTCTCAATCAAGTCAAGGCTTAAATGACGAAGTAAGAGATAATGACAGAAGGTACAAATTCAAGTCCAAAGTGCACTATGATGCGGTGAAAAGAACAAAGGAGTCAAATTTACGTATTGATGATCGTGTGCTTATGAAGAACCTGAACCCTGCCAATAAGTTGACGCCAACTTTCCATTCAGAGCCAGCACGTGTGGTACAGAAGCAGGGAAATTCCATTGTTGTCGAGACACCTGCAGGGCAGAGATACCGACGTAATTCGTCTCACCTGAAGAAGCTGCAAACTCAGGAATGCACCGAAACTGATCATGCGGAGGAAGACGATGTTGAAGAAACTTTAGAGTGGAGTACACCTTTGAACCAGCAGCGAGAATCGCCTGGATCGGAAAGTGGCAAACGTACACCATCGGTTCCAGAGCCTGATCTGTCCTCAACGAAGATGAAACGGCAGATCAGAAAGCCACTTCGGTTCGACGACTATGTGCTGGATGAGATTCATAATACGGAGTGAAGGATCTATTTGTAGAAAGGGGAAAGTGTTATGTTTATTATCGAATTACAGTGTAACGGCAGTGACGGATCCCTTGCATAGAAGAAAAGAGGGGAAGAAAGACAGGATCGGGAAAAACGAGATAGATACGAGAGAAGCGAAATAAACGGAAGCTATTTTATAGTCGAGATTAAATTCGGTATTTCATTTAAAGTAACACACACTAAATCGCTAAATCTTTTCGAGCTGCTGCTTTCTATAAATTCTCCATCGAGAAGCGAGAATTCCAAAAGCGTTCTCCACCACATTCCTGGCTCTGGATAAACGATAGTTGAAAATTATTTTGTCTGCAGGTGAGAATTCTCCTCCGTATGGTCTCATAAGATTTGTTTTCAATTGAAATGCTGCATCACCAACCATAGTGTATGGAAACATTTCATTTGTACCAGGTAATACAGAAGAAGGTGGGATTTTCAATGTATCTTCCCTCAAAGCCTGTCCAAGCAGAGATGAATTGAACACTCCTGCGTCATTATGTCTACCAGCTGCTCCAATGTCCACTATTACAAATTTATAATCTGCAGAGACTAAGGCCAAAAGTATTAGACTGTGATGTCCTTTGTGATTGAAATATTCTGATCCAGAGTTCGCAAAAGCCTGTAATTGAAAAAAAAGGTTATTGGATCGAAGGTAAAAGTGTTATTCCAATTCAATCATACCTGTACCATGCAATGTTTTCCATCTAGAGCACCAATACAGTGTGGTAAATTCCAGCGAGTCTCAAATTGTTCCGAGATTTTCTCCAAGTTTCTTCTCTGGGTTTGTCGAACACTATTGTTGATAAAATGTTTCATAGAACGGAACATGTTTCGAATACTATGCAACTGATTGTTGATATTGCCACACGGAATAAATAGGACAACGAGGTCATGCTATCACCGGACGCCAAACATGTACCCGAATCTCGCCTCAACCTCGATCCTGCTTTCGGGATTTCGGGCCTACGCACAATTTATGGAAATCGGGTTGCATTCGTATTATTATTGTATTTTCGGTGTTTGAAATAATTACGATGAAAAAAGTTATGTTTTGTTAATTTATTTCCACCAAATACATCTTCAACATACAAAATGTAATTGTTTCGGAATTGGGTACTTCTTTGGGCTCTGGTTTATACTGGATTTTCTTGCTGGATGATTGGCAATTTTGTAATTGATATCTGCGCTGGTATTTTTTTGCCGATGTCGTCTGGAGTTTTCTTAGAACAAGAATTAAGTGCGATTCACATACAACATCCACGTCACTTTCACGTCCTGTCACGTCACGTTACGTCAGTTATTCTAACATGCAATTCTCATGAAACCATTCACATTCACCGGCGGCATAACAACCCGTCAGCGACCGTTCATCGAATACGACCGGCAGGATTTGTAGAAAACAATATTTGACGGAGACGGACGGTTCGTTGGGGTTTCGTCTGGGCTTTGTGTCTCGGCTTTTGTTTTGATTTTGGTTGTATTCTTTATGCCAACATATCCCTTAGTTCCAAATTTCGGAATCAAAATCATTCGCGACTAGCTGAGAAAAATAGCCTATATATTATTTTTGTTGAATAAGGCTCGGGACTACGGGGTTGAACCATTTAAATAATAGAATTCAAAGATTTTCATTGAATTTTTATAAATTTAGTGCTGGTTCTAGGTATGTTGATTCGAAAGAGGGCATTGCAATTTAAAACTGTTGTAGGTGGCGACACCATGAATAACATAAAATAAATCATTAGTTTGACACTTGACGTGACGGTGCTGTTGCAAGCATAGACTGCATGTGTGATGTGCGATTCACATAGAACGTTACGAAAAAGAACGTCCACGTTCCGTCAACGTTCCCGTCAATTCACATATGCAGTCTATGCTGCAGCAGCACCGTCGCGTTAAATGTCAAACGATTAATTTAATTAATGTTATTCATAGTGTCGACACCTACAACAGTTTTGAATTGCAACGCCCTCTTCCGAATCAGTATGCCTGGAATCAGTTCTAAATTTTGGAAAAATCAATGAAAATCATTGAATTATATTATTCAAACGCTTAAAACCTGTATTCCCGGCCATTATTCAACAATAATAATTGACTGTTTTCCTCAGCTAGTCGCGAATGATTTTGACTGAAAAATTTGAAACTGGAAGATATGTTGGCATCAAAAGTGCAACCAAAATCAAAACAAAAAGCGAGACACAAAGCCCAGACAAAAACCAAAGGAACAGTTTGTCTCTGTCAATTATTCTTTTCTACAAATCCTGCCGGTCGTTTTTGTTGAACGTATGCTGACGGGTCGTTACGTTGCCGTTGTATGTGAATGTTTCCATAAGATTCCATGAGAGTATAATTGACGTAACGCAACGTGCCTGCTAACTGCACTTGATTGACAAATCACAAAACCAAATGTCGCAGTATTATATGGATAGAAAACATTAAAATAAACTCCTTCGCTTGAATGTAATTTTCAATTCCAAGGGGAACTGGCAGATTATTTTTCAGCAACGATTAGATCCTTCCGGAATTTTCTCGATACTGAATGGCATCCAAACGAAAAGAATTCCGCGCGTGTTTGTGTGTGTGTGTGTGGCGGCTGCTTCGATGTCTTCCCGGGGAACCGTTTTTCGATGCTGATCAGTTATTGGATACGAAAGTATGCTACTGATGGGGAAGAATAATGTTCAGCAAGTGACGAACCAGCCAGAAGCGTTGAAAGTCACTATAATACAGAAAAAAAAAAAAAATTATAATGTTCAGAAGTTTTCCTGCTAATTACACTTGATTGAAAAATAACAAAATCAAATGTATTTGGTCGCTGTGTTATATGGTTAGAAAACATGAAAATAAACTCTTTCGCATGAATGTATTTTTCAATTCCCAAGGAACTGGCAGATTATTTTTCAGCAACGATTAGTTCTTTCCAGATTTTCCTCGATACTCGAAGCCCACCAGTGGTTAATGCTAACTCGATAACCACCTGTTAATAGCACTTGATTGAAAAAATATTTGGTCGCAGTGTTACATGGATAGAAAACATTAAAATAAACTCTTTCACATGAATGTATTTTTCAATTCCCAGGGGAACTGGTAGATTATTTTTCAGCAACGATGATAGCAACGAGGGTTCCCATATTGTGTGTGGCGGCTGCTCCGATGTTCGAAGTGAAACCGTGGCATCACTCTCCTCCTGATGGATTCCCTTCTGGCCTAAGGTGCACAAACAGGCTTTTGGTGACACCGTTCATCAGCGCTTTCATGATAAACGAAGTTAGCTTCACCACAACAGCGACAACATGCTCCAATCGCTGTTCAATTATAACTGAGTGGGTTTACGAGCGGCGCTCGCTTATATACCGATTGGTGATTTCAATAGCCTGTTTTGAAAGTAATTTTGAGGCTATTGAAACAAGTTTTTGGATGAAAAAGCAACAAGAATATAACGCGTAGACATTTTACCTATCGAATGAAGTGTTTATCATACCATTTCGTTCAGTTGTTTAAGAGCTATTAACGCTCAAAATCTCAGTCTCCGGCGTAACGCTTTCGTTTTCGAAACTTTGGTTTTACACCCCGGTATAGAAATGAAAGACGTAGTCCTACGTCAAAAAAGGTAGATTTGATTTCGTTTCGTTCCTTTTGAGTGCTGTCCCAGCAAACATTAAATCGCATAACAAACGTTTATATAACATCATATGCCCTAAAATATGGTTGGCATATAATGCGCCTAACTGGCATATGCATGCAAAAGTGGAGGCCATATACATACATGGCAAATGCTTACCGAATTTGTTTGGATGAATATGCAACTTTGACTAGCTATAATAGCGATTATGTTGAAATTGAATTGCGATCTAATATGAATATATTCATGAATTGTCAAAGCACCAAATACGACTTTTGCCATACTCATATATGATTTATTACAGACATAGAAAAAAAAAACAAATGGCGCAAAATATTTTCGTTTAATGTTTATTATAGCCGCACGAATCGCCATGTTTTTATGTTTGTAGAAATAATAATTGTTTGATTGACTTGTGTTTGAGTGGAATATGAATGTTTAAATTGGCACAGACTGATGTTTGGTGAAAACTGCTCCAATGTGGGTTCGAACTCCGGTCGTCTGGATTATCATCCACCAGATATCTCGCGCGGCTATCTGAAATTTAATTCAACAGCGGTTAAAACTTTCGAGTGCATCATTGACATTTCAATATGATGTAATATGTTCTTTATTAGGATCTAACATGATTTACTGTTTCATGATTTTCTTCAGCATGCAACACGATTTACTACAGTACTGAATCGCGTATAATTTAAGCTTATACGACACACAAACCGCACCAGCGTAATATACGCATATGATGCGGATTAAATATATTTTACGACAAAGTACATCATAAAATTGATGTTTAATTATACCGAATTGCGACTTAATTTGATAATGGTATATAAAATCGAGTTTTTACATTTTATGCGATTTCAAATATACACGATACATACTTTTATTGATATTATATGCGATTATGATTTATTCGGATTTCTTGTAAGACTTGGCACGTGCAAAATTATACGATTTAATGTTTGCTGGGGTATTATGTGTAGCCCTGCATTTCTTCCAGCAAAAATAGCTTAAGATAAATATACAAGTATAATTATAAGTAAAATAAACTGCTCACCTTCGAATTGCATCGCTTCCACAAGAGAAATGGCGAATGCACACACACAGTTGCTAAGCATAAAAATGCTCGAGGTTAATCATGCTATGAAGTAAAATGTACGAATCGTTGGTAGGGATGTACATTGCATTTGACATTAGTTTTACAAGGATTTGGTAATATCTAATTTTACCAATGTTTCGGTTACTAAAGATTTGGTAGCTGCGTTTACTAATACTTTTCTCCAGTGTACGAATATTTTTTCAAAATGACAGTTAGGGTGCTCATACACTGTTTGACCGAAGCCAAATATTTGACTCTTTTTAACAGATACAATATGATCAACGTGTACAGATCGACGACACAACACAACACAACGTATTCGACACAAAATAAAATGAGCAAAAATTCAATTATTGGATGCCTAAAATATTTTTTCGCGTTGTTCGTCAAACTCGTCGGTACATGGTTAATCGTACCTGTCGGTATAAATATTTTAGTCGAATTTCAATAATGATAATCAAAGAATGGCAAATAGTGTTTGTACCAATTTCAAACCAAACTTTATCTGTCAAAAGTGTCAAATATTTGACCTCCGGACAAACAGTGTACGACACCTTTAGAGGCAGAGAAAATTTCCACGCATGTCCATGGTAAAGAGGTAAAGTATACATAATGTTCACGTGGACACATTAAATAAACATAAAAATCACATTTATGTTCAAAAATATATTACCGTTTTGTCTCAAATTCTAAACACTTAAACTTTGTGGACCATTAAACAGTGTCTAATTACTCGAAATGGTACTGTTTCGCAAAATTATTTGATTTTTGGATGCAATAGAGCTTTTTTCTGTTAAGTACAATAAAATTGATATACAAATACATGGTGAAAAACTGAAAACGGGAATTTGAGACAAATGTAATTGAACACAACACAATTGTTTCAAATTCCGAATACCATTTTCGTCACTGACTCAAAGTCTGAACACTATTTCAATACAAGTTTTAATGAATATTTCTGCATAGAAGATTCTTACCTGGTGCGGACTCAATCTACTTCATTTTCAAGCAAATTCATGCATGTTTTCAAGCGATTTCTTGCAATAAATTCTCAGACCACCAGAGATGCCAGATTTACAAATATGTTTGTAAATTTACAGACATATCTGTAAAACACTTTTTATTTTTGTTGTATACTTTTTGGATATAACAATATTTCACAGGTTTTTGAAAAATAGGAGGCTCTATTCATCACATCAAAGAAATTTGACTCACCATATGACATTTTTCCATAGTTTTAATACAGAAAAGTTATTATATTTAGTTCATATCAATACACATGACGTTAGACCAGCGATACTCAACCTGCGGCCCGGCAGTCTTTCTGGTTGGCCCATCTGGTGTGTATGAAGTTTGGAACTCATACACAGGGTTGCCAATAATATTTTTCAAAAAACTGGAAGACTGCTCTTAAAAAAACTGGAAGAAAACTGGATCCTGTAAAATCATTTTATTTTAAAAAGTTCATCTAAAATGATAAATGATTTATTTTAACTTATTCCAATGTTCTAGAATAAAATTTACTTCGATGCATCGTGCAGTATTCATATGTAATTCATAAAATAGCGATAAAAACATTAATTAACCATTCGAGCAGATCAAAATAACGTTCTCCACCACTCGAACATTACAGTGGAATATATTTGAGGATCTTTTCTTCTAGAACTTCTAGAAAATACGGTTTTATTTCGATAAAACTTGAAAAATCTCGTATTTATTGATCGACAATGTGATTCATTGAGGTGTGGTGTTTCTTTTGACCATATTCGGTATCTTTTTCGCCTTTACGAAGAATTTAGAATAGAGAAACTCCGCCTGCGAATGAGGGATCTTTATAGTACCATGTCCGAAAAAGAACTTAAAACTATTGAGAACCAGAGCAACGGGTCCAAAGCCCCTAAGGAGGACGGTTATAATAGCTGTTATCCATCGCTATTACGTAAAGAAAGATAACTCTCCTCCTTCGCTATCGAAGTACGATACAGAGTACGTGCGATTGATAACGGAACATATCGTCGGTAATACTGGTTTAAGAAGAGTTCTCTCGGTTATCTAAGATCGTAAGAAGAGAAAGATCGATCCAAGGTGAATACATCTTGAATCGATCGAACGAAAAATGTCAAAAATAAAATTGATCAAGGAATAGGAGGGATAATATATATGCATTGTGAATTTATTTTACATAAAATTAGTAAGACTGAGGAACACATAAAAAACTGGGTAAAACTGGACAATATATAAAAAACTGGAAGTTTTCAGGGTTTAACTGTTTGCCTGGATCGAGGAAAATCGGGAAGAATCCAATTTAAACTGGAACATTGGCAACGCTGCTCATACACATAAGTACTTTTGCCCTGACATTGCAGACGAAAGAGAGGATACGGTAAAATTGCATTCTCTGCAGGTAAAGAAAAATCTTGAATGAAAATTGTCTCTGATAATTATTTTCTGTTCTAGATAGGATTGTTTTGCTGAAATGCAAGGAGATTTATTGAAAAATAGTTAAGTTAGGGTCAGGACTATGTCTTCTAAGTAGGCTCGAATAAAAATTTTCATTCTATTTTCAACAACTTACATTCGCTTTCGGGTCTGCTTATGATGAAATATGGGTTACTGTTCGATATTGTTACCACAGACATGGTGCATGGCCGTGTGGTGATCTAAAACTTGTATAGCCTTGCATGGCGGATGGAAAATATACACTGCATTTTCTTATAAATTTCATCAACGACAAGACCGCAAGCCTTGGTGGATGTCCAATATATCAACGAAGAAATACTGTTTTTTATAAAAATTAACAACGCGTATGTATGTGTATGTATGTATGTGTAGATCGTTGAAGCATTGAAACACTCTTTCAACGCAAAAGTTATTAAGTGGTCCGAAAAATCAATTTTATCCACTTTTTCCCAAAAATGACAAATGAAAATTAATAACTTTTGAATCACTGAACCGATTTAGATGATCAACATATAGAATTGAAACTAATGACCTAACCTTTTATCAAAAAATATTTAACTTGCGAAAAAATAATTATATTTTAGTAATTATTGATTGTAGTCGTTTTTTATTTTTTTTATTACTTTGGACTAGAGGACGCTATATTTTTTTTACAACATATCTCGATATCAGAGATGCTATTTTTTCGTTTTTAAAAATATGGCACCCCATAGTCCAAAGCCATGAAAACATTAAAAAACGACTACAATCAATAATTACGAAAATAGGGTTCATATTATGTGAAAGTTCAATATTTCTCAATTAAAGTTCATTGACTTCAATTTGATATGTCGATCATCAAAATCGGATAAGTGATTCAAAAAAGTCATTTTGGGAAAAAGTGGAAATAAATGATTTTTTGGATCACCCTAAAATGGAAATGGGCACCCTAATGAAAAAATAAAAAATACGAGTCTAATGTTTTACGATGAGGAACAAAATTACCACTTTTGACGAAGATCTGAGAACCACTATATTGGTTTGGCATGAAATGGCTATATATATATATATATATATATATATATATATATATATATATATATATATATACAAAATACAATCTTATACCGGGGACAGACATACAACTATACTAGCGTTGTACGTGTACAGCGTTGTACAGGTACCATTGTAGCATGACAGACATACTTTGGTTGTACATTGTACCGCTCGTCAAACTGACAATCAGAATTTTGACCAATTTTTACCTCATATTTCAATGAAAAAGGTTTTTATTTAGCGTCTGAACTATCAAACACATCAAACAAGTTTCCAATCTGAGTTATTAACTCAAGAGAAAGTCAATGAAAAGAGTATTTACCAAGTGCTTTGATTCGGATTGTTCATGCTACCCACCACTAACCGTCTATGGCGCTGCGCACAGTACAACTGTACAGCCATGTACAGCGGTAAAATATGTCGGTACAGGTACAACGATTGTACAGAGTTGCTTGCATGGTCCTAGCGCTGTACATGATGACAGACATACAATTTTCGAAGTACAACGCTAGTACAGTTGTATGTCTGTCATAAGTATTACGTGCATCGCGATGTATACAGGGTTTTCCAACTTTAAATTCCGAAAGTAAATTGAAATAAAACACACTTAGAATTCGAATTTCGATGAAACTTTTATTTCAAATTAAAGTTTGGTTTATGCCATTATGTGTGAAATACAACATCGTTCAAATGTCCACCTAGGGGTTCCTTGCCCACCTTGATCCGGAACAGGTAATTTTCGATGACTTTTCGGCACATATGGGGCGGTATCTCGGTCATAACTTCACGAATGTTGTCTTTCAAATGTTCAAGAGTTTGCGGAGAGTTGGCATAGACACGGTCTTTCGCATAACCCCACAAAAAAAGTCTAGCGGGTTCAAATCGCATGATCTGGACGGCCAATTGACATCACCAAAACGCGAAATTATGCGTCCCTCAAATTTCGTTCGCAATATCGCCATGTTCGGTCGTGTTGTGTGGCACGTGGCGCCGTCCTGCTGAAACTCCACCAGACCATAATGCGCACCAAACAGTGACTTTTGGCGGATGCAATGACCTCTCAACAATCACGTGTGGATTTTCTGAGCCCCATATACGGAAATTTTGGGTGTTCACATAGCCACCGAGCTCAAAATGTGCCTCATCGCTGAAGAAAATTTGATGCGAAAATTCAGCATTTTGCTGCTGTTGTTCGTTCACCCAATCGACGTATGCCCGACGCATTCCATGGTCACCACGCTCTAATTTTTGTTCCAGTTGGACTTTATATGGATGTAGGTGCAAGTCCAAATGCAAAATTCGCCACAATGATGTGTTTGACAAGCCCAATTGCTGAGCACGCCGTGGAATCGAAACATTCGGGTCATCCTCCACACTGGCAGCAACAGCAGCAATATTTCCGACCGAACGCACATTACGATGATGCACAGGTTTCACAATATCCGCTACGGATCCAGTTTGTTCGAATTTTCGCACTACATTTGCGATTGTGTGCTCTGTAGGCCGTCCATGACGACCTAAATCCGTCCGTAATGCTCGAAAAACATTTGCCGGGTTTTTCATCATTTTTATAGTATAATTTAACAAAATTAACACGTTGTGCGATGCTAAAACGATCCATATTGTAAAATGGCAGACATTCAACTAACGATATGACGCTTTGGTTGACAGCTATGTCAAACAGTTGTCAGCGCAGGGCTGTATACTTTCGGAAGCCCGAAATGGAAAACCCTGTATTAATGAATTTGTGAAAACTAACGTTAAAAGACAATTCTATAGATCTGCACATTTTTACAGACTTTTCCACATTTTTAACAGACATTCACATGTTTTCACAGACTTTTTTTTTTAAATCATCTGGCATCTCTTCCTTCCACTTTTTATCGAATATTTTCAAATCGCAGGAGTAAACATTTACGTGACACTGACTTCGTTTGTTTTTATTTCGTTCGGAAAAACGTTATGTCAAATAGAGGGGACATTAAAAATGCGTTGCTCAGTGAATGGCTGAGATGTTCTTTCAGAGATGCAATGGTTAATTAAACAATTGACGGAAAAATGTAGTTCGTTCTTTTTAGAATTTTAATTATTTTTGCCCTTGACAACAATACCTCTCTTATAGTGTTGCTATTTATAGCACAACAGTCCGATGTTTCTTGCAAAGCAGAGCAGTTGTGTGGATGAATCGATCTGCATTCGACCGTGGATCGATTTCCATCGCTGATGATTGTTACGTGGACGTAGTTATTCTATAACAACACAAAGATGGTTAATTGTGGATCCTGAGTTGTGAACTTACGATCGATCGCTAAGTAAGCGAACGCGTAACCTCTTCAATGGTTTTGACAGTCACTTTTTTGCAAATGCTTAGTATCATAAATTATAGACTGTATCGATACTTGTAAATGGTAAAATTTCAAGAAAAACGAACTTGAATTCTTCTGTTCAGTATTGTTGCTAGGAATATAAGGTACTCTCGAACAATACTGTGACGTATTATAATTGAAAAAAAACTGCCTAAAAACAGGTAGTTATTTGGCTTCCTATACGTACATGGTCCACTTTGACTGAACCAATGAAACACTTTTTTAAGATTTTGTTCACACATTTTCTAAATATTTTTCAACCAATTTACAGTTGTGAATCACAGTGTACCGTTCTGTTATCAAAATAAGAGGAAGGAGGGGTTTGAGACTGGAACAGCATAAAAGTCTCTGCCATCTACTACAGGCGTGAATATGATTGCACGACTTACACGTTAAAGCATATACTTCCCATTCCAGAAGATTAGAAAATGAGCATAAGTTGAACGAAAGACAGCAGAAAACATTCCTCCATCGGATTGTGAATGACCATTGAAAAATGGATTTATTTAAAAAATCCCAGCCATCAAATACTCCAGGTAAGCTCAGGGGAACCATCAATATCAGAACAAGACAGCACTATTTCGATAAAGAATACCGAAATCGAGCCCAGATGCGCCCGGAGAAACCTCGTATCCTGGTTAACTTCAATTAGAGCCGTTTGAACACACAGAGTGATAAAACGATGAAAACAAACATAAAGAATGATGCGATTATGCGGCTAATGTAGGTAGACTAGATGTCGCCAATCGAGATCAGCAAATTCGTGTGATTTTTATTGTACACTATTTTCCTTATGCATCCACCGACGACAAGGATGAGGGTGGCGGCACCGTTCAGCATGCGTTCCTATGGAGATTTCGCCAAGTGGTTGTTGGTTGATCGTTTATTTGATATCGAGATGATGTCGCGTGATAAATTTATGTGACTTGGTGTCTGGCGTCTGGTGAGAAAATTGCGGCGAGACCGGCAGAATTGTGCTTTACTTTTATCTCTTGCGGACAGTTGTTTGGTGTAGTCGCGGTAGCGGGTGGTGATGTCAATACATTCAGATATTTCTTTGCTTTTCTTCTCTACAGATTAGCTTGCTCAGAAAGTGAACCGCATGGTATATACACTACACAACCGAGTGGTGACACTGGAGAGCCCTTGACCTGCCATTTCACTCGAGTAAATAAAGACAATTCTGAGAAGAATATAATGCCGAAAAAGTTTCGAGTGCTTTGTGGTATCCTGAATTAGAGTGTAGCTCTGATGAGGGATGGTAAACAAAAGAGAGTTCAGATTGATACGGTAAAAAGATAGTATGTGAGTTATTGTTAGGCGTATTTACAGGAAAGATATGTCGGTGTTTTACGGAATATCACATGCTTCACTATGAGAAGTCAAAACGTGCTACAGCTTGACGGATGTTTATTACAAATATACATTTGTAATAAACATCCTTCAAGATCATGCATCCTATTCAGAGCATGAACTCTACGTTTCCAAATTACAATCTCCAAATTTCGAAAATAATCTATCGCGTCTCACCTGAATGTTTATTTTAGTTTGTTAGCATGAGAGGCAGGTATGCCGTCTCTATTGAATAATATGTTATATAACTTGCTTTGTGAGAAACATTTGAACTTTTCTCACGGAGATTCGGCTGTAAGTCGGGTCTCTTACATGGGCCTCCCCCAGGGCTCATGTTTAAGCCCCCTTTTGTAGAACTTCTACGTAAACGACATTGACAATTGCCTTACACAAAATTGCAGCCAAAGACAACTTGCAGATGATGGAGTGGTGTCTGTCGTAGGATCAAACGAATCCGACCTGCAAGGACCCTTACAAGATACTTTGAACAATTTTTCAACCTGGGCCATTGGGCTAGGGATCGAATTCTCCACGGAGAAAACAGAGATGGTGGTTTTTTCTAGGAAGCATAGACCAGCAAAACCAAAGCTTCAACTTTTGGGTAAACCGAGTACTTGCTATCATGTATCTTGGGGTCTGGTTCGACTCCAAATGTACTTGGGGGGCCCATATTAGGTATCTGAGTAAAAAATATCAACAAAGAATAAACTTTCTCCGTACAATTACCGGCACCTGGTGGGGAGCCCATCCCGAAGATCTTATTATGTTGTATCGAACAACTATTCTCTCAGTGATGGAGTATGGCAGTTTCTGTTTTCAATCAGCTGCCAAAACACACCTCATTAAACTCGAGCGAATTCAGTATCTTTGTCTCCGTATTGCGTTGGGATGTATGCCCTCAACGCATACCATGAGTCTCGAGGTTTTGGCAGGCGTACTCCCACTAAAAGATCGCTTCAATTTATTATCTTTTCGGTTCCTCATCCGGTGTAAGGTTATGAATCCATTGGTGATCGGAAATTTTGAGCAATTGATCGAGCTAAATTTTCATTCTGGATTCATGAGTTCATATCATGAATTCACCTCTATGCAGGTTGTTCCTTCTTCGTATATTCCCAACCGTGTTTGTTTTCCTGACTACATCAATTCCTCTGTACATTTCGATCTGTTCATGAAGGAGAAAATCCATGAAAATCCAGATTATCTTAGATTGGGGTTCGTTCCTACAATCTTCAATGCAAAGTATGGGCGTATCAATTGTGATAATATATACTTTACTGATGGGTCCTCTATGAATGAGTCCACAGGATTTGGAGCGTTCAACGTATTTTTTAGCACCTCACACAGTCTTCAGAATCCTTGCTCGGTATATATTGCTGAATTGGCAGCGATATACTGGGCGCTGGACAGCGTCGCCTCACGACCTGTTGAACACTATTACATTGTAACGGATAGTCTTAGCTCTGTCGAAGCTATCCGTTCAGTGAGGCCGGAAAAGCACTCGCCGTACTTCCTTGAGAGAATACGAGAAATTTTGAGTGCTTTATCCAGACGCTGTTATGTCATTACCTTTGTCTGGGTCCCTTCACATTGCTCAATTCCGGGTAATGAGAGGGCTGACTCATTGGCAAAGGTAGGTGCAATTGAAGGCGATGTATATCAGCGTCAAATCGCCTTCAATGAATTTTATTCTTTAGTTCGCAAAAATACCATCGCTAACTGGCAACGCAAGTGGAATGAAGATGAATTGGGCCGGTGGTTTCACTCGATTATCCCTAAGGTTAGCCTCAAACCGTGGTTCAAAAGTCTGGACTTGAGTCGGGACTTTATTCGCACCTTCTCCCGACTCATGTCCAATCACTGTTCGTTAGATGCACTACTCTTTCATTTCAATCTTGCCAGCAGCAATCTCTGCGTTTGTGGCCAAGATTATCACGACATCGAGCACATTGTTTGGTTTGGTGTATCTGGTCGCCAGATCGAATTTAGAAAACTCCCTTCGGGCCCGAGGAAGACAGCCCAATGTGCCGGTGAGAGATGTGTTGGCTCGGTTAGACCGGTTAGACCCTCCTTTCCTTCCTTTGCGGGTAATTCGTCCCCTTGCTATAAATAGTAGAATAAGTTGAAATGTAAATAAACTATAGATATACGAATAGATTTAAGAATTGAGTGCTCATCAACATTGTTACAATTTTCTTATATCCCATCCTTCTCCTAAAAATATGTCACCCTTCTAAACTCGAGTACACCGCGAGTAATTGGTTTTCCACCTTATTAACCATAGATGTAAGAAAATTGTTTATATATATATATAGTTTTAAAATTATATTTAAGAATTCGGCTCCTTTAAACTTAAGTAACTGAGCCTGTAAAAATAAACGACATATTCCCAAATTGAATAATAAATATCTAAATTTTTCGATTTCATACAATATATTGTACAACCTTTCAGTATCAGAAACACACGTTCAAACCTATTGCACAATCTGCTATATAGCACAATAATATTGAGTATGGATGGGCCGCTTGAGTATAACAAATGCTCAATGTATATCAACTGGTATATAGGTATTAGGTTGGGGAAAAAGTAATCCATTATTTTCTCGGTTGCTGGCTTTTGTGATCAATATCTCACGTAATATCGATCATGGAATTCCAAGTTTAGGCTCGTAGTAAAGGTGACATTTCACACTTAAAAAATATTCTTTTGTTGTTTTTTTGCTTGTTCAATTCAGTAGTAAGTTACAGGGTGCTATCAATGGAAGTCAACAAAGAGAAAATTCGGTACATTTTCCACTTTTTCTTTTATAAAAGCGAAAATGCAAGCCACACCGCTGGTATTGTGAATGGTTTTAATGGTGTCCATACTGTAACAGTATTTTTTTTAATTTTAATTTCTATTAAATTTTTTATTATTATTTTTTAACTTTTTAAAATTTTGTTTAAAGTGCAATATACTAAATTAAGATCTCTACAGTCAATAAATGGACCGTTTGGAACTAGCGATTGATCAGAAACGTCCAGAATTGGCCAACAGAGGAGGTGTTCAGAGCAACGCTAGGCCACACATCTCCGGGAGCTTGATTGGGATGCTTTAATGCATCCACCATATAGTCCGGACCTGACACCAAGCGATTACTACCTTTTTCTCGCATTGCAAAACTTCCTGCGTGATAATGAATTGGGATTAAGAGAAGATTGTAAAAATCTATCGCTTGAGTTTTTCTTCGATAAGGACCAATATTTCTATGAGAGAGGTATTATGAAGTTACCTTTGGAATGGCAACCAATTTTACACCAAAGCGGTGCAGATTATACCCAAATCGGACAATCCGAAGAATATTAAAAAATGTTTCGAATTTCACCAAAAAATAATGGATTACTTTTTCCCCAACTGTCAAAAAAGTTCTGGGAAAATTTTGTTGGTCTAAAATGGCAATGTAACATAAAATATACATTTCTAGCTGACCCGGCAAACGTTGTTCTGATATAAAATATTTCCAGTAAATATTTTGGCTGTTCAATAAAAAAAATAGCTAATGTATTGTTAGTGTGTTTAAATGTTTTAACGACCTATAAAATTATTCGATTGTGATCGATGAAGGATAGATTCTACGTGGATATCGAGCAGATACGTGAAGGTTTGACCATGTATTGCATTGGACCATGGGAAAATGGACTTCCCGAAACCGAGTGTGATGTGGACAGGGCCCGAAATCTTCGAAGGTAAAAAATGAGGACCGACTCTACTCTCAGTAGCTTCGCTTCGACTAGAATTGCTTCGGCAGTCGCCAACGGCAGGCAACAAAAAGTGACTTAACTAGAAAATGAATTGACTAGCGTTGACTAGCGAGGATGACTGGTGAATTAGTCCAGTCAGTGGTTATTTTAACTGACTCGACTAATGAATACAAATCTGCCTCTGACTTCAATCCACACTTCCATTTCCTCCCGACACTAATTCATACCCGCGTACGCAATATTATTTTTACGTCCATATAAAGAGGAACGAAAACATGATTTCTGATGCAAAAAAGAAGTTACCCCATCAATGGACGGTTTATTGTCCACCCATCGTGAACTCAAACCAACGAACTTAGACATTTATCAAGTATGCTATAAAGGTCCTCGCGTTAGTATTAGCGTGCAAAACAGCGTACACACACTGACGCTATTCTATACGTGTGAGTAATTTTCGTGTATGATACAAAAGAATCTAGCTCACCTGTAGCCACCACGGTGCCACGTTGAACTCAAACATCGATGCATGCACACGTACATTGGAGAGAGAAAGAGAGGAACGAATTCGTTTTGGGGGAAGTCACTGCAAAATGCGATGAGGACAAATTTGACTGGGAAGAATGAAATGATATAGTCGAGTCACTAGAGGGAGATAGCGATTAAACGCCCGACTGACTGTTAAGTCGTTTTGGCGGAGAGACTGCGTGAAGAAGCCAAAAGTTATTACTAACTGAATACGGGTATAGTCAGTCAGATAGTTAGCTGACTATCCTCAGTTGACTATGACTATGCAGAGCCCTGGATGTGGAAATGAGATCTATGACATACAGAGAAATGGAGCGCTTTTGACGATCATCACGTGGGCAATGAACCATGTTTGTGGTATCAAACCTTGTGAACCTCGATCGGATCTCACGATAAGTCTTTTGCATTCTGAAATTCGATCGACCTCAATTCATTCCTGCTATGAAATGTGACATTCTTGGCGCAAAATAAACATCAAATTCATTAATCCGTATTCGTGGAGCAATTTACTCTCTATCAGATTAGCAGACATGAAGGCAATTTTAAATTGTTAAAAATTGAATGAAAATCCTTACTCGATGTTTTTTAAATACTCAGAAGATAGTCCTAACTTTACGTTTCTTCTATAAACCCTTTTCGAATTTCTGCCAATATTCTACCCATAAATTAATATCATTATCAGAGACAATTTCCGTTCAATGTGTTATGAATGTGTTATCCTGTTACACAGAACACATATTAGAGACTATTTTCATTTTCTCCGTAGAGTTTTTTTTTCATTCATAATTTTTGTGCTAAAAGCGTGTTCATTTCACCAGAAAAGTCATTCATTGCCTTTTCGTTTCACAGAAATAACTCAATGTCAAATTGAATGGCAAGACTGCCACATCTGCACAACTCGATTGAACTTGAGTTGCGAATCGTTCGGGTAATTCTGATTCGATCGGATTTCAGAATGTAGGAGAATAGTCAGTAGATGGATTTGGGATTTCCGAGGAAATAACTCAATTTTTTTGGTCAGAGCGTATTTTTTCGACTAACCAAACTTAAAATGTGCGTATAAGGTAAACCTCGCTTCTGTTATTCAACCGAATACATCCAGAAAAATGTTGGACGGAATACAGGGTTGGGGAAAAAGAAATGTCGTATTTCTGATCGAAATTAGTATCACGAAGAACGTTTTGTATGGACCGGAAGAGATGATAATCACTTGGAGCCAGGTCCGGACTATACGGTGGGTGCAATAGGACATCCTATCCGACTTCCGTAGCTTCTGGCGGGTCATCAAAGATGTGTGAGGCCGAGCGTTGTGCTGGTGGAAAACAACACCATTCCTATTGATCATTTCTGGCCGCTTCTGGTCAATCGCCTGCTTCAAACGGTCAGGCTGCTCACAGTAGAGAACCGAGTTGAGGGTCTGGCCATAGTTGAGCAGCTCATAGTGGATGATTCCCTTCCAATCCCACCAAGTACACAAAAAAACCTTCCTGGCCGTCAATCCGGGCTTGGTGATGGTTTGGGCCGGCTCACCGCGCTTCGACCACGACTTTTTTCGCTAAAAGATTCGTCTAAAAGATTTTTTTGCGTCAACTCGTGTGGCACCGATACATCCAGCTTTTTTTGGAATCCAATCTTCTGCAAATGGTTCCAAACGGATTTATGGTCTATACCCAGTTCCTGGCCAATCGAGCGAGTGCTCACATACCTGTCTACTTGGATGATTTCAACGATTTTATCGGTTTCCAAGATGATTGGCCTACCAGTACGGAGTGTATCTTCGACAGTCACTACACCAGAACGAAATCAATCAAACCAACGATGTGCTGTGCGAATCGTTACAGTATCGGGTCCATAAACTACACGAATTTTTTCGGCCGCCTTCGTTGCAGTTTTACCTCGCAGGTAGTAAAACGTAAAATATGGCGAATTTCTTGCTTGGTGGATTCCATCTTTGACGCGACTGCGTCAATTCATTAAACGACACACATGAGAATCCATTGAGCGCACTCTCTTGTTTGTTTCGGCTCCTGCAACCACATGTTCAAAAATATTAATTCAAAATGAGTAATGATGTTCTTAATGATTGAAGTAACTGTGGCGTATTGGATCTACACATATGTTCTCCAGCCAGTATTTGACGTGGGACAACGTCTAACCGGACCCTCATTGACCATCTTTGTGTTGTTACAGAATAACTACGTCCACGCAACAATCATCAGCGATGGAGATCGATCCACGGTCGAAATAAGATCGCTTCATCCATACAACTGCTCTGCTCTGCAAGACACATCGGGCTGCTGTTCTATGAAAAACTCAACAATGATCAATCAACTGTCTCCGCTGTCCGGTGGTCTAACTGGATAATGGAAGAACAGAGGGAATACTCTTACGCCTGAATGGCTACTGTGTAAATGTAACATATGCAATGGTATAGAAGGTATACTGGCAAATGGCAACTGTGTGCTAATTATAGGCGACAGTCCAAAAAAAAATGTAAGAAAGTCCTTTGAGTACTATCAAGAACAATTGTCAGAAGGTTGAATGACGGAAGAGAAAACAGGATGATAAGCGGAAAAGAAAACAGAAAATGATCAGCTTGGATACACATGGTTGACAAAAATTACTCACGAAGTTATTTTTATTCAATTTTATGGAAGAATTTTCAACCATATTCTCATTCTCGCCCATATGAAATATTTTTGTTTCAAAATCAAACGTCGGGCCGCAGTATGGCCAGCACTGATTTAAATGAAGCTTTGTTAACTTGTTTTAATCTGTGCTGTATAAACGATTGAATGAAGAAACACTTCAAATCGTGGCAGTTAGGTATAGTTAGGCTATTGAAACCGGCAAAGAATTCCAATATTTATAATTAACGTATCCTACATTTTTGATGCCTTCGTCTCTCAGCTGCTTGTAGCAGACATCTAACGTTACCAAGTATATACTTAGTATATACCTATATTTCCCAAAAGCAGTCAAAATGACTGCTTTGTGAAAAAATATCTGATGTGTAAAGACATTTATTTTAAATTAATTTTCAATATTTTGTATATCATTTACAGTTACATAACAAGTTATTAGTGAATATGACCAATAAATAAATTATTTCACTTTAAAAAATCTTTTTTGCACTATTTATGTATTTTTTTCGAAAATGAAGGTGGAAATCTTTTCATGTGTTTTTCATTACTTATATAAATTTTCACATATTCATGCTTAGAATCTTTTTTTAGCTTTTATATATTGTAAAAACAATATTCTATGATTTCCATAACAGAGTTGAAAAACGAGGCATGTTATCTTCCGTTTGATAAGCTTATTTGGATAGTTTCCTTTTGTATCCTCTAATGGTTCCAACCAGAATTGTTTTTTTTTGTCGATAATTTTGTCGCGAGTGACATCTAGGGAAAATTGGTCGTGATATTACTTGTAAAAGGCATGACAAGTTTCAGAACAACGTGTTCACTGAAAAGGATTGATTTCCCCAAATAAGAAAAAAACATTCATTCCAATTGTATGCCAAGTTTATTGAGTTTATTAGGCATATACTGTGAAAATCTCCATTTGGTTTTTGTCGAAAATAATTGCTCGTCATCTGTAATATTTTGCCCTGGTTGATAGCAAGCTGGACTATTCTACATATTCTCAGAGCTCCACAAGCATATAAAATCCCAATAAATGCATTTATTTCAGATAATTCTGTTGTTCAATCATTCCTCAAGATTCAGCAGTCTATATTCGTGCGTTTTTTTATATGCTTGATAATATTGTTATCTATTATCAAAGAGATGAGACCATCTCCCATAATAATTGGTGATCGACTTCTCATCGTTGTATTCAGTGTCAAATGTTTCACTTTGAATACAATCTGCCTCATAACCACACGATAGTTCAGAATTTATTGCATCTGATTCTACAGTTCATGGAAGCATTCTTCACTTATATTCATTTACTTTTCCAATAACTCATTTTTATTCAACACTAGCTGACCCGGCAAACTTCGTCTCGCCCAAAATTTGTTTTTTTGTTATCAATACTTTCAAACATTCATGTTTCCATACTATGAGCAAGTTCATGGATCCAATCGCAGAACTGTTCATTGATTGATCTTCTAATCGACCCCGTTCTATTTTGTATGGCAGCTCCCCCTTAGAGAGGTAGGTGGAGTGTCTAACTACCGTAAAAACATTTATTGCACCCTGAACCATCCGCTTGCCAAATTTGGTTTCAAAACCTCCACATGCAAAATTTGGTTCCATTTGCTTGATTAATTCTCGAGTTATGTAGAAATTTGAGTTTCATTTGTATGGCAGCCCCCTCCTCAGAGAGAGTGTCTGTTCACCATGGAAACGTTTCGTGTCCCCTAAAACATTCGCATGACAAATTTGGCTCCATTTGCTTGATTAGTTTTCGAATTATGCAGATTTTTTTTTCATTTTTGTGGCAGCTACCCCTTTGAGAGGGGGTGGAGTGTCTAACCACCATATAAACATTTATTGCACCCTAAAACCTTCATATGCCAAATTTGGTTCCATTTGCTTGATTAGTTCTCGAGTTATGCAGAAATTTGTGTTTCACTTGTATGGGAGCCCCCCCTTTAGAGAGGAGAAAGGAGTGTCAAACCACCATAGAAACATTTATTGCACCCTAAAACCTCCACATGCCAAATTTGGTTTCATTTGCTTGATGCATTCTCGAGTTATGCAGAAATTTGTGTTTCATTTGTATGGCAGAACACCCGCCGCCCTAGAAGGGGGGTGGAGTGTCTAACCACCATAGAAACATTTATTACACCCTAAAACTTCCACATGCCAAATTTCGTTCCATTTGCTTGATCAATTCTCGAGTAATACAGAAATTTGTGTTTCATTTATATGGCAGACCCCTAAAAGAAGGGTGTGGAGTGTCTAACCACCTTAAAAACATTTATTGCACCCTAAAACCTCCACATGCCAAATTTGGTTTCGTTTGCTTGTTTAACTCTCGAGTAATGAAGAAATTTGTGTTTCTTTTGTATACCAAGAGAGGTCTGGAAATATCATAAGAACCTTCCCCGACCCCAAAAACCCCTACATACCAATTTTCATGTCGATCGGTGTAGTTTCCGAGTCTATAAGAATCAGACAGACAGACAGACAGACAGAAATATATATATATATATATATATATATATATATATATATATATATATATATATATATATATATATATATATATATATATATATATATATATATATATATATATATATATATATATATATATATATATATATATATATATATATATATATATATATATATATATATATATATATATATATATATATATATATATATATATCTATATATATAAAAATGGAGTGATGTCTGTCTGTCTGTCTGATTCTTATAGACTCGGAAACTACTGATCCGATCGACATGAAAATTGGTATGTAGGGGTTTTTGGGGCCGGGGAAGGTTTTCGTGATATTTTGTGACCCCTCCCCCCTCTCTAAGGGGGGGGCTGCCATACAAATGAAACAAAAATTTCTGCATTACTCGGAAATTAACCAAGCAAACGAAACCAAAGTTGGCATGTGAAAGTTTTAGGGTGCAATAAATGTTTCTATGATGGTTAGACAGTCCTTCCCCACTCAAAGGGGGGGCTGCCATACAAATGAAACACAAATTTCTGCATTACTCGAGAATTAATCAAGCAAATGAAACCAAATTTGGCATGTGAAGGTTTTAGGATGCAATAAATGTTTCTATGGTGATACGATACTCCTTCCCCCTCTCTTAGAGGGGGCTGCCATACAAATGAAACACATTTTTTTGCATTACTCGGAAATTAATCAATCAAACGAAACCAAAGTTGGCATGTGAAAGTTTTAGGGTGCAATAAATGTTTCTATGATGGTTAGACAGTCCTTCCCCCACTCAAAGGGGGGGGGGGGTCTGCCATACAAATGAAACACAAATTTCTGCATTACTCGAGAATTAATCAAGCAAATGAAATCAAATTTGGCATGTGAAGGTTTTAGGATGCAATAAATGTTTCTATGGTGATAAGATACTCCTTCCCCCTCTCTTAGAGGGGGCTGCCATACAAATGAAACACAATTTTTTGCATTACTCAGAAATTAATCAATCAAACGAAACCAAAGTTGGCATGTGAAAGTTTTAGGGTGCGATAAATGTTTCTATGATGGTTAGACAGTCCTTCCCCCACTCAAAGGGGGGGCTGCCATACAAATGAAACACAAATTTCTGCATTACTCGAGAATTAATCAAGCAAATGAAACCAAATTTGGCATGTGGAGGTTTTAGGATACAATAAATGTTTCTATGGTGTTAAGATACTCCTTCCCCCTCTCTTAGAGGGGGCTGCCGTACAAATGAAACACAAATTTTTGCATTACCCGAGAATTAATCAAGCAAATTAAACCAAATTAGGCATATGGAAACTTTAGGGTGCAATGAATGTTTCTATGGTGGTTAGATACCCCTCCCCCCTCTCTTAGGGGTGGCTGGCATACAAATAAAACACAAATTTCTGTATTACTCGAGAATTAATCAAGTAAATGGACGGGACGAAGTTTGCCGGGTTAGTTATCAAAAAACACTGTGATATGTTTTGTAAAAAGAAACTGTGCCATTATATACATAACATCTTTTCTAATTGAAATTGAAAAGTAGTCAAAATGACTTGCTTGAGCAATCTAGTGTTAACTAGCCAAATGCAATTAACTTTCATACCGTGATAGACATTCGTTTAGCCGCACATGAAAAAAAACTTGAAACATTTACAAAATAACTAGGAATGTTCTTTTTATCGGGATACTTATTTGCTGTAGTAATAGTATATTTAAGTCAATTTTATTCAAAGGACGTCCGTCACAATCACACACACACACAAGGCGGCATCGGTGGATATAAACATTCAAACGTCGTTTTTTCCAGAGACATACGTTTAGCCGCAGGGCATAAAAGTCGAGTTTTCGCATAATCACCAAGCCTTTATCTGTGTTTTTTGAAAAAATACTTGGGAATGTTCAATTTACAAGATAATTATTACATGTGCAACGTAAGAAGTTGGTCATATTAGTGATTTACGTAGAAATCAAAGGAATGGCGAAAGGTATTCTATTGACGGAAGAGGGGTGGAAAATAATAAAGATATTCAGTGAACAAAGGTTTTCTAATCGCTCAAACGTAACAAAAATTGGTCTATCTGAGAAAGTGATACGGAATTTCTTTAAATAGTGCCAGAAATATGGGATATAACGACCAACAAATGGGAACACCAAAGTTACTTTGCGTCTTAAAGGTCGAATAAGACACGAAGCAACCAAGAAAGATGTCCATTTGGATGGTCCGGACTGTTAGGCCATCTACACACTGATCAACTGAAAATGAACCTCAACTTGTTTTTTTTCTAAGCTGTCAAACTTGAACTCAACTTGCATCCGCACACGAAGCAACCTGAGGTACGCAACTTGGAATTGACAGGTATCGTTAAGATTTTTCTGTCATCTTTAAATAGCGTGATGAAATCGTCAAGGCGCCTAGAAGTATATCCTAAGGTTGGCCAACTTGCTAAAACCACTTTTCAGCCATCTTGGAAGTCTACTGTGTTTTGTTTGTAAATAATACACAAAACGCTTGTGCCCATGCTCGCTTGCGATCAGTCTGTCTCTTTCACGCTTCAAGCAAACAATTCTCCTTCTGTTTCCTTCCGTACTGTTTTCATATACCTCTCCCCTAACCATCTTAGTGATGAAACGGTCTCACCTTAGGATATACTTCTAGGTGCCTTGGAAATCGTTAAGTTTTCATCCGTCATAATAAATTGGCAGTGATGCCGTACCTTTAACTACTGAAAGAAATCATTTAAGAAGCAATTTATGAAAAATGTTTTTCAAAAAAAAAAAAAATACAACTTTACATGTAATTTTTCTTAACATGAGCGAAATTAGGAAAGAAAAGTACGTTTAATATAATTATGATTTGCACTTATTTATTAAATGATTTTATCTAGCTTGACCCGTTTGTATGTTTAAGACTTTGTAACTTTGTAACTTTGTCTGTAGCACTGTACCACATTAATATAAATTTAACCCCCTTCCTGTTGACCGATTGATTTGAAATTTGGAACACATCATTATCTTTATTTATGCTGACATTATAAAGCTGCGTTCCATAATCTGGAAAGTCCAAGATGGCGGCCGGTACAAAATGGATTATGTTCATATTTCCTCAAAATCGCATCAATATGGGTTTTCCCAAAACCCCATCAATATGGGTATCGAATGAAAGGGCTTGAACAGCAGAACAGGTTTTTTTCAGAACCGCTTCAATGTGAACGGAATCAATCCCCTCAATATCGATAACAGATGAAATTATTTGACTAATAGAATACAGTACATCATGAAAATATTCCGATTATAATTAGGTAAGAAATAAACGTTGGATTTCCATTATCCACAGTTAGTTGTTTCATCATATATCTCACGATTCTATTTTAGTCTCATCATTGCGCTAGATTAATGAATTAACGGATGTGATAACTACTTGCTGCTACTTACTGCCTAATTATTTTCTAGCATTAAACCGTTTAACTTAAAAAAGTTTTTTAACTAATCTTATTTTCTAGTTTTAAGTAAATTATCTGTATCATTAGTATACAACTACAACTACAATATTCAACTTTTTTGAAATTTTTATTTCTTATCCAGCTTTCTTCGGAATATTTTGATGATGTATAGTATTCTATTAGTCAAATCATTTCATTTGATACCAATATTGAGGTTACTGTCTTTTAAGAGCAAAACTGTACAAAGAATTGACTTATTTTTAAAAATATTGTGGAAAAATAGGGTGCGGTTAAACGAATGTGTAGCACTGTATTAGGGTACACGAAGCAAGCCCACTAAGGAACTATTACATGGAAGCTACATTTTCGTTTAAATGTGCACATTCCTTCACCCGATAATTATTTAGATGATAGCAATAACACTCACGTCTCTCACTGATAATGAATGCAATAGAAAGAACAGTAATAAACTAGAGACGTAACTACTTATTCTGGCGCCTCTGAATGCGCGAATTCATAAAGTGTTTCCGCGGAAATCAGATCGGAACTTAGCATGATGATTTATTCTTTGGTTTATCCTTCCCCATCACTGGCGTTGTGTCCTCACAGAGCTATTAATTTTCGGTGAATAATGGCATTTTTAATGGCTATTAAGCGTAATTAGATCGTTCATCGCCTTTCGGCCAGTGTCCAGCAAGCGGCATTCATGTTGGTGAGCGCTCAAAATGTCCAAAACTTAATTTATCACAATCGTAAACTGACTGAGTTATCGTGCAAATCACAAACTGATGCCACTCTTTGCTGCACTGCAACTTATGGCAGCAGAATTGCAATTTTGTCGCCGACAGCATGTGCCAAAAAGCACCTCTTAATCATCCAAAAACCATTTCGAATAAATTGTGCCTCTCAATTGGCGTGAGGCTCTTAACGCGCCCAAGCGAAATAAGAAACAGAGAAATCTTGCGTGTTGTTTTATGCAGAGAAATGTATACTTTACTTGTCCCAAAAGAAGATACAATAGTTATCACTTGCTGGACCGTGTTCCTGAAATCTGTGAGTGTTGCAAGTATAGTATAATACAATTTTTGGTTTCCGTTAGTTCGAATAAATAGATAATCGGTTGTATGGAACGTAGAATTCTCCTTCACTTGGATCCACTCGTAATGTAATGTAATAAGAAAAGCACAAGGTCATAGAACTCCTATCGTCAACTACTTCATTGGATGAGAGAAGGGAAGATTGTCTGGGATACGTTGGTGCCGCATACCACACCACAAGTGACATGCATTCCTTCTGATTTCCCAGGAAACTGCACGAAGGAGATGGATAAGCAAATATCTTCATGGGCATTCCTTTTCGGCCACTCCTCCCACGAGCCATAACGTTCGCTGATGATGATACTGTCTCGATTCGCCGGACGGGATGCTGGCTAGTGGTATAGGTCTTCTCGAACATCCGAGATGATAAATAATATACCGCTTTTTTGGCAAATATTCCCAGACGAAAAGAAATAAAATATTATAGAAATAGAACTAATGTGGCGCCGCTGTTCTGGTACGGGTGTGTGTGCTGCATGAAATCAGTTTATCTTCATGGAGTAGCGCCTTCGATATCAGTGGTGCTGCTTCTTGGTCGCTTACCCTTTTCCAGCTGTCCGTAGCCTCTCCAATTTTTCTTCGGATGTTGTTCGAGCAGTCACCACTTTTCTCAAACTGTTTCTTCACCTCTATCTCTGCCACACTCTCACTAGCATACACAGTCATTTCCGTGCGATTCTGTAGCGGGTCCGCGTGCAGTAGAATATCCTCAATTGCTGTTGTCCGAGAAGTTTCTCCGAAGCATAATTCTATTCAAGTTTTGCATGATTCATCCGTCAAACGCATGGGTAGTTGGTTTGTGTGAGACATTTTTCAACAACTCTCATTCGATCTGTATTTATGGATGTTGACAATTGGTCGATTGAATGAGCAAAACGTTTTCAGATGCGATGTGGGTAGTTACACACCGACTGTTCATAAGATGTATGTTTCAAAGATCAGCAAACGGTGTTAGAAAATTAACGATTTTAATATCAACGAAGAATTCTCAGCTGAAATATTTATCTTCAGTATAAAAGTTGCAGTTGTCGCAGTTGCAGTGATGATAAATAAATGGATTAAGATGGTTTATTGGTTTGTTTAGTCGAAAAATATGATCTTGGTTTGTCCATTTTTTATTGCTTGAATTCAGCGCATCTGTGTCAAATCAGGTAGTCGAATATTTCCAAACATATAAATAAAATTGTCTTTTCATGATTTACAGTAGTTTTATAGGATACTAGCTGACCCGGCAAACTTCGTCCCACCCAAAATTTATTTTTCGTTATCACATTCACGTTTTCTTACTAAGCGCACGTTCATAGGTCCAATCGCAGAACTGTTCATTGATTGATTTTCCGTAGATTGGAAAATTAAAATTACCTTGTACTTGAAAATTCCTAGTACTTCTACCATAACTCGTGACTCGTCAGATTATTTTCAGACATAATTCCCGAAGATTCTCTAATAACTTGCATGTTTCTCCGTTACATGGTATAAATTTTTGATACAGAAAATATGATAGAATAAAGACAGCCCTAAATAGGATACAACACAATTAACACATTCGGTGGTTCATTTTTATTTATATAGATAGAAGAAGATATAGGAGTACGTTTTATCACATTAAAAAAAAATCAATTGTCATGTTTGGTTGGAATATGTTTGGCTGAAATATGTGTATTATTTTTACAGGACCCCTCACCATTTCAGAGGAGGGAGGGGTGTCATACCATCATAGAAATATTTCTCATATTCAAAAACCTTCACATGCCTAATTTTGCTCCATTTGATTGATTTGTTTCGAGTTATGCAGAAATTTGTGTTTAATTTGTATGGTAGCCTCCCCATAGAGAGGAGGGAGGAGTGTCGAACCACCATAGAAACGTTTATCGATCCCCAAAACCTGTATATGCTAAGTTCAATTCCATTTGTTTGATTAGTTCTCGAGTTGTTCAGCACCCTCCCCTCTTCCTCTTTAGAGAGGAGAAAGGAGTGTCTAACTATCATAAAAACATTTATTGCTCCCTAAAATCTCCATATGCCAAATTTGGTTCCATTTGCTTGATCAATTCTCGAGTAATGCAGAAATTTATGTTTCGTTTGTATGGCAGCTCCCCCTAAAGAGGGGGTGGAGTGTTTAACCTCCGTGAAAACATTTATTGCACCCGAAAACCTCCACATGCCAAATTTGGATTTATTTTCTTGATTAATTTCCGAGTAATGCAGAAATTTGTGTTTCATTTGTATGGCAGCCCCCTTTTAGAGAGGGGGTGGAGTGTCTAACCACCATAGAAACATTTATTGCACCTTAAAACCTTCATATGCATAATTTGGTTTCATTTGCTTGATTAATTCTCGAGTAATGCAGAAATTTGTGTTTCATTTGTATGACAGACCCACCTTAGAGAGGGGGGAGGGTTCTCAAACCATCATAAGAACCTTCCCCGACCCCAAAAACCCCTACATACCAATTTTCATGTCGATCGGTTCAGTAGTTTCCGAATCCATAAGAATCAGACAGACAGACATCACTCCATTTATATATATACTAGCTAACCCGGCAAACTTCATCCCGCCCATTTACTTGATTAATTCTCGAGTAATGCAGAAATTAGTGTTTTATTTGTATGGCAGCCACCCCTAAGAGAGGGGGGAGGGGTATCTAACCACCATAGAAACATTCATTGCACCCTAAAGTTTCCATATGCCTAATTTGGTTTAATTTGCTTGATTAATTCTCGGGTAATGCAAAAATTTGTGTTTCATTTGTACGGCAGCCCCCTCTAAGAGAGAGGGAAGGAGTATCTTAACACCATAGAAACATTTATTGCATCCTAAAACCTCCACATGCCAAATTTGATTTCATTTGCTTGATTAATTCTCGAGTAATGCAGAAATTTGTGTTTCATTTGTATGGCAGCCCCCCCCTTTGAGTGGGAGAAGGACTGTCTAACCATCATAGAAACATTTATCGCACCCTAAAACTTTAACATGCCAACTTTGGTTTCGTTTGCTTGGTTAATTTCCGAGTAATGCAGAAATTTGTGTTTCATTTGTATGGCAGCCCCCCTTTAGAGAGGGGGAGGGGTCTTAAAATATCACGAGAACCTTTCCCGGCCCCAAAAACCCCTACATACCAATTTTCATGTCGATCGGTTCAGTAGTTTCCGAGTCTATAAGAATCAGACAGACAGACAGACATCACTCCATTTTTATATATATAGATATATATATATATATATATATATATATATATATATATATATATATATATATATATATATATATATATATATATATATATATATATATATATATATATATATATATATATATATATATATATATATATATGTATATATAGATTCTTACAGATTCACATGTTCAAAAGGTTTACAAAGTTACAAGTCATGCTTTGTTCGATGCACGATGCACTGATGTTAGGTTGTCTACGTGATTACTGTGACAGCCGCTTGGCGTGCTGAAGTTTGTTTTTGTTGTCCTTCGCGCATAGCAGAAATAAAGTTTCTCTGTGTTGAGTGCTGCTCGCCTTTAAAATGACCAAGAAAAGGCAATAGAAAGGCCTAAATTATGAATGGATTTATATGATGACAGTAAACTCAAGCAATGAAGCAATGAATCTACTTGAAGATTCGAATTTCTCCAGTAAAAAATGGTGTTTTCTAAAACCGAACAAACCATGACCATTTTTTGGATATCGTTAAAAACATTAAATTTGGATAATTTGACAGGTTTTCAACAGACCTAAACTCGTATTGATTACTTGAAGAAAAATCGACTTGCATTTACTAGTTGCGTGGAAACACCCTAAATCGGACAAACCAACATTATTAAACCTAAGTGTTATTGTGAAAATACATTTTGTCAAATATAACGTAAAATATATACCAATATTTTATAATTTGAAATAATCCCCCTGAACATTTTTCAATTTTTTTAATGTTGGTACTACTTTTAGTGGGCAATTTTGAGCGCGATCTGCAATTTAGTTTGTTTACAGCGTTATTAAGAATAAGTTACCTTTTTTGCTTGGCGATTTTTGGTATGTTTAAGATCCCCCGCAGACTGAATACTTTTTATTGGCGGAAAATTTGATCGAGTTGGCCTGTTTGTGCAAAAACCAACCCAACTGAATCGGTGTGAAGAGGGCATATGCATATCTCTCCATACTGATTAAGTCGGCCGATCTAACTGTCGGGCGTAAAATAGTCTGCTACGGGCTTCACAAGCAATAGCGGTCGAATAGACTGAGCCAAAGTACAAAGTGTACACTGTAGAAGACGCTTAGTAGACTGGTTGTTCACTCAACTGATGAAAGCATCGACAAAATAGAAGGAATGTTGCTAGGAAATCGTCATTTAAATTTGAAAGATTTAGCCCGTGAGTTAAATATCTTTCACGAGACCATTAGTCATATTTTGGTCGATGTTTTGGGCATGAGCCGCTACTGCCGAGATTTTCTTCAAAAATTACATTGCAATCAAGTGGCTGAAGACATGCTTGAACGATCAAATTCTGATCCCACGTTCATCCAACGCATAATTACTGGCGACGAGAAAATGGGTGTCACTTTTTACTATTTCCGAAACTCAAATTACCGCTTCGTGGGACCCGTTTTGACAACATTGAAAACATTAAAACGAATTCGCTGCGTGAACTGAAGGGTCAGTTATAAAAAGTGTTTTGATGACTGGATTGTTCGATGGAAAAAGTGTATTGCTTCATAAGGGACCTTTTTTGAAGGTGATGCTATAAATTTAGATGATAAATAACTTTAAGAACACAAATTCCTGGTATACAATTGACAGAATGTATGATTCCTCGCCATTCATTGCCATTTTCACCGCGTCTCTTGATGAAAACTTCGGGTTGCGTCCGGAAAGAGTTACTACTTACGAATGAGTTTTGGGTCAGCGGCCTTTGCTTTTTTGTCACTTCTGTGTTTCCTGTCGACGGACAGACGCAGTGTTTGCCGATTGAACGATTCACTGAATAACTCACTTTCGTTTGTTCAAATAAGATCTTGCTACGAATCTTGACACAAACGAGAACGAGAACTCTGCTTCGGTTAGCACAACCGTGCTAACCAAAACGTCATGATCGCTTTCGGTACTGTAAGTTTATATTCTTCTTTGTCTATCATTTACTGCATATCGAACTCCTCCTCAGCAGAATCATACGGACTACGCGAGACAAATGATGCATACTCTGTTACCACAACTGAACTCGATCCATAGTTGTCAGCAAGTGTAACACTAGGTATACGAACAGCTAGCAAATACTCAGGGAAGTGTAGTCAGGTTATATTTGAACGCTGTTATCTCTTGCGTTTTCCTACTATACTTACTTTATGGCTCGCGTCCCCTCCGGAGTTGCCGTAATAAAATCAGTGTTTTCGACCTAAAAAAATCTTTTTATCTTAGTTCTTTTCCAGAAAATCTGTATGGCTATCTGTATTTCATTTATAAGTCTAATTTTTAGCCATAACTTAGGCTTTATTATCATTGTTTGGCATTGTTTTGAAACGATGTTTAAGGTATCCACGTAGCGCTAGTATAATATACATTGTAGTAAAAACACAAGACAAAACACTTCAAAGTATAAACGTTTGCATTTTTTATGCTTGTTCGTATTGCCTTATTATTATACCCTTACTATAACATATTTCTAAGCACACAAAAAATGTAAGGCTTGTAATGGTAGCATACTGAATAACTGCCAACAAATGAAAACGTATATATCACAAACAATCGCATCGTAAGTATTTTGTGTGTATGTGCATGAGCGCATAAAGGGTGTGTCACATCAAATTGCATCACGGAAAAAACGCTGTAGAAATTTAATTTTTATATCTTCAGCTTTCGCTTATAATCAGATAAGAGTGTATAGATCACGTTGGCCATGCTTCACAGTCAATTTTTCGTAAATTTGGAAAAATGTCGTCGAACGAAAAAGAGCGTCGTGAATTAATCCTGTGCACTCATTTCGAGAATCCGGAGTTGTCACATCGGGACATCGGTAAGATGCTGGGAATCGTCCAATCCACGGTCAGCAGAGTACTAAAACGATACTTCGAGAACCTAGCCATCGACCGGAAGGTGAAGAACGGCAAAAATGGATGCTCCGTCAGTGAAAAAGATCACAAGCGCGTAGTTAAGCAGTTTAGACGGACCGAGAAGTTCGGTCCGGGATGTCGCCAATAAGCTGAATTTGTCAAGTTCATTCGTCCAGCGGGCCAAGTAGCGGGAGGGCCTGCGTACATACAAGGTTCAGAAGGCTCCTAACCGCGACGAAAGGCAAAACATGGTGGGGAAGACGCGAGCCCGGAAGCTGTACACCGAAATGCTGACGAAGCCGCATTGCCTGGTAATGGACGACGAAACCTACGTCAAAGCGGACTTTCGTCAGCTGCCGGGCCTGTTGTTCTTCTCCGCAGAGGACAAATTCAGCGTTCCGGAGGAAATTCGCTAGCAGAAACTATTCAAGTTTGCCAAGAAGTACATGGTGTGGCAAGCGATCTGCTCTTGCGGAAAGCGGAGCGCCCCCTTCGTGATGACCGGCACGGTAAACGGGCAGGTTTACCTTAAGGAGTGCCTACAGAAGCGCTTACTACCACTATTGAAGCAGCACGAGGGCCCGACCATCTTCTGGCCGGATCTAGCTTCGTGCCACTATTCAAAGGACGTGTTGGAGTGGTACGAAGCCAACGGGGTCACCTTCGTGCCAAAGGAAATGAACCCGCCCAACGCGCCGGAGCTTCGCCCAATAGAGAAATATTGGGCGATCATGAAGCAGGCCCTCCGGAAGAACCCAAAAGTTGTCAAATCGGAGGCGGACTTCAAGAGAAAATGGATGTTCAAAAAAAAAACTACAACCTGACGTTGTACAGAACCTTATGGATGGGGTAAAGAGGAAGGTGCGAGCATACGGGCTTGGGCTCGAAGTATGAATAAAAAGAAAATGCCAAAAGTTGTTTAATAGTTTTTATTTTACTGCCTAAAATTTTCAATAGGATCGGTCTACTGGGCGAATTTCTACAGCATTTTTTCCGTGATGCAATTTGATGTGACACACTCTTTATTTATATAAAATTTCCATATTCACTGTGCTTTATTATTATTTTAATTTTATATTTTTTTATTTAATTCATTATACATTACGCTTCTAATGAATGTAAAAAAAGAGATTTTTTCCATGGTATAAATGAGGTGGAAAAAACAATTATTGGAATTGATTGAATAAAAATAATTATTATATAAAATTGGAACCATATTAAAAACAAAAGTGTATGGAATCCCAAAAATCTGTAATTTATATCTACAGATTCTTAGTTTTAACATTTCTAAATAATCTGCATAAATACATATTATTCTGCCGATGTGGTATTTTTTTTAACTTTTAATAATAGAACAAGAGTTAAACAAAAAAAGTCACAGAGGGGTTGTGTCTGGGACACGACCGCATAGTTGACATAGGATTCCGTTAGGCTATCTGTTCATTTTGGATATGTTTGAAAAGTTAAACTCTTCGATAATGATTTGGTGGCCCTGAAAAGGGCCGTTTTGTTTGAAAAACTACACCTACATTACCTCCAATAATTTTTTATGGACAAGTTGTCGAATATGTCGATAAACTCAATAATCTGGGTGTTATATTTACATCTAATTTGTCATGGGATGTTTTCATCAATTCTCATTGTGGTAAGACCTACGTCGTTGATTCGTCCTCATTTTTTGTACGGAGATTTCATTTACACTAATGCTTCTGCGGCCGCACTACACACTAAGAGTTGCTTTGAATTTATGTGTAAGATATGTCTACTATTGATTGAGATATTCCAGTGTTTCACACTTACATAGCACTTTATTAGGATGTAGTTTCATCATATTTTATGTGTATTTTACATGCATAAACTTTTTCAAAATTGTTAAAAGTTGCATGCTACAGTATCTATTCGAACAACTTCTGTTTATGAGAAACACGAGAACCATGAGTTTTTTAATTCCTCAGCAATTATCTGTTTACTGTGGGCATTCAATGCTAGTGAGAGGTGTTATATATTGGAAACGCTTATCACCTGCTCTTAAATCGTCTATAACTATTTCTAGCTTCGAAAGGGGTCTACTCGGGGGACTTGATCGCATGCTATAAAAGATTTGCTTGAATTAAATTCAAAATTCAGGTACTTGTTATGATAGTTTGAATGATATGTTAATTTTTTTGACGTAGGACTACGTCTTACATTAAGGGTGCCAAATCAGAAAACAGGTCACGTTTTTATGGAATAAAGTTAATGTTAATAACTATTTTTGCTGCGGACGTATTTTAACGATTTGCATACCAATCGAATCGGAAATTTTCTAAGATTTGTTTGATATGCTATACATTATAGTCCCATAGTCTGTATATGGTTTAAATTGATGAGAAATGGAAGCATTCCCATTTCCCCATACATTTGTTCTGTCCATTTGTGTGTTTTCCCGAACAGAGCTGTCAATAACGAGCAACTTATGCAGCCGCTAGAATAGAAACAGTCGGAGACGAATGAATCGTTGGATTTAAAGTCTCCGTACATAACGGAAAAGAAGAAGAAGAAGAAGAATAGAAACAACGAAGGGAGATAGCGAGAAGAGAATATTTGCGAAGTAAGTGAGCTGTCGCTAACGTATCAATACTTATCTCCTCTGAGATGCAAGACGCTAACGATTATTTCACTTGAAGTTTATCGCTGCAACTGTGTGCATCTGTTAGACGCATGTTTGATGCTTGTTGAATGGCGATGCACGGAAGATGCCTCTCATTAAATATTCAGTGCTTAGTGTATTGTTCTCGCAAAGGCAATAACGAATCGTTGCTTCTAGAAATGATTCTACAAAACCACGCAATCCATTAAACCTTTTCAGGGTCCCCGGAACTTTTTACTAAAGAGTTATTTATGAACTTTCGACGTATTCGCAAATAACAAAAGCTACCCATATATTCATGTATTTGTAATGCTGATTTCCCCCAGGCATCTTGGTTTAGAATAGAAACCAATTTCGGTGAGAACAAAAGCTCCCTCTACTTTTATGTATTTGCAATGCCGATTTCCCCCAGGTAGTTTGGTTTTCATGTCTGTTAGAGGACCGCCGCATGTGTCGTCAATTTCGACCAATCAGATGTGGGTACTCCGTTAGGATAGGGGTTGTGATTTTTCAATTGTTCGATAGTTTGTTTCATGACATATATTATTTCATTCAATATAAAAAATTGTTAAGGGTTGCCGAAATCGATTGACGCAAAAATTTCATCAATCCATCATGAAACGACTGAGCAATACGCGTTTGAAATTGGACAATTTTCAACATGTGCTCGGTTTTCGATTTTCAATTTGTACCCCAATATGTTCCCGAAAGACGTAATTCTACGTCAAAATATTCAAAATTAGAATAGTTACAAGCTGGTAAAGTCAGGGCGTTAAAAAAAAGTTGTACAGAACTTAAGATATCGTGTACGTCAGCTTGAGAAAACTAGTTTTGAGAAAACGCGTTTGAAATTTTGTGTCGAGGCCATTATAGATTAGATACTCCATCACAAAAACGGCTATAACTTGGTAAACAATATGATTTTCGAAAAGCCGTTTCTAGAATTTATTATTGATGATCTCAACTGCAGAAACATGAAAAAAAAAGTATAAAATGCTGAATAAATGAAAACTAGAATACCCTGTTAATTCAAACAAACGGGAACGGAAACAACGAATAACTCTATTAGTGTTATTGATAGTGTGCTGTTAGTGAGAAATCATCACCAAAATTAAATTTAACTTGCGTTCGTTTGTTGCAATCAAAATTGATACTATGATTCTATACAACGAAACGGAATAACGAAATTTTGAAAAAAAAACACAAATGAAAAAATAAACGACAAAATTTTCTGTGTATACGGATGTTTTTGTGTTCAAATATTAATATTTGTGACATTATTTTATTTTTTTTTCAAAAATCAGCAACCACTGATAGTCGAAAACATAAAATGTCTATGCTTATTATGTCTCAAAGCGCTTCGATTTGATACGGGACAAGATGTGTGGTTACAAAAAAGGAGTCTCAATATATAATAAACTAGACCTCTTATTACTTTTGGTGTCGATATTTTTTCATGATTTCTTAAAAATAATTTTGTCTCTTCATAGTATGTGCCCTGAGCACTGACGCTTGTTTTCTGTGTTATAGTGACTTTCAACACTTCCAGCTGGTCCGTCACTTTTTTTGGCGACTTCCAGCGTATCCGATCCTCTTGAGAACCAACATCCTAATCTCATGACGGTCGGACTTGTGCTGAACATCGAGAATGAATTAATCGACATTCCAAAGTCATTTATTCTAAGCGAATGTTTTTTCCTAGATTATGCCCATTGTACGAATTCTATATCGCTTCAGAACAAACAATTGAGAGCAATGAAATCACGAGCACACGACGGTAAGAGTCATCCAAAACAATTTCATTTAGCAATTTTTTTGACGTAGAACTACGTCTTTCATTAAGGTGTCATATCAGAAAATATGTCACGTTTTTATGAAATAAAAATAACTATTTTTGCCGCGAACGGATTTTGGTGATTTACATACCGAACGAATCGGAAATTCCCTAAGATTTGCTATACATTATAATCCCATAGTCTGCATGTGGTTTAAATTAATGAAAATTGGAAGCATTCCCATTTCCTCATACATTTGTTCTGTCCGTTTGTGTGCTTTCCCGAACAGAGCTGTCCATAACGAGCAACTTATCGACGAGAAACGAAGGGGAAATCGTAAGATCTAAAGTCTCCGTGAATAAAGGAAAAGAAGAAGAACGAAGGGTAATATTTGCCTAGAGTATAAACAGTGGATCTCGCTGAGGCAAACTTTTATTCTTCGTGAGGAAATCGACTGAACAACATCGTTGCTGCGCGAGCTGGACGGCGAGGGATCGAATGCCTTTCTCAAGCCTTTATCCTTGCTTGAAGGAAGGCAAACTTTCAGTATCGTTCTGTATTGAAAGCAATGAATATCGCTTGTTCTTCCTTGTTTTGCGTCATCACATGTCTTCGTTTGGATTTAGCTGTGGACACGACCAAATTACTCACTCGCTGATGTCTCTGGCATTGCAATCATTGCATCAAACTGACGCCATTGCATTAAGGTTTTGAGCTACACAATTGTGTGGGGTATCATCAAGCTAGGCTGTCGTCAGCTCACCAAGAAAATAAATGTTCTGGAATTTTGTCAGTGATTTGGTTTCGCATGACGATAGGAAAACTCTCTCCACAAAGGATGACAGCTAAGCTAATCTAGACTGGCAATATCAACAGAAAGCGCTTCTGTTGAGAAGAGCGCAAAACGGAGATAAGTGTGTGTATATTTAGTTGCTTCAAGCCATCGATATGGGGGTCTTCGTAGCCACTTGGTTACGCGTTCGCTTACTAAGCGATCGGTCGTGAGTTCAAACTCAGGACCCTCAATTGACCATCTTTGTGTTGTTATAGAATAATTACGTCCACGCAAACATCATCAGCGATGGAGATCGATCCACGGTCGGAAATAGATCGATTCATCCATACAACTGCTCTGCTCTGCAAGAAACATCGGGCTGCTGTTCTATAAATAACCCAACAATGATCACTATCAACTGTCTCCGCTGTCCGGTCTGCTGAACAATGGAAGAACAGAAAGAATTCCCTTACGCCGAAATGGCTACTACTGTGTAATTTACCATAATGTAATGGAACAGAAAACTTAACGCCTAAATGGCTACTACTAACTACTGTGTAATTTACAGTTTATAGAAACATAAACATATGTACATGTACACGATTAAAACCCGGCTCTGTTACAGCTAAAATGCTAATGAGCCTAATAAATAAATAAATGGGATAAAAAAAAAGCCATCGATATATGGATATTTGTATACATACTTCCGTGCTTCATAACCCGTATGTAAAAATAATGCATCTTCGCTACGCTGAAATCCCATTTGTATCTGCTCGCGTGTGCATTGGCCCTGTAACGATGTAACAATCGCCTATTTTTTTCTACTATAATTGATGATTGTTTGGTGTTGCAAATTATGCAGTCGTAATGATAAATATAAACAAGGAGGAAAGATAGCGGGAGGGAAATATTTATGCTAGGGTATTGATAATGAATCTCTGCTGAGGCAAATATTCAGCCTTTTTCCAAACTGTTAACATTGTTTGTTTTCTGTCATCAATGCATTGAACTGACACTATGGTGAACCAGGTGTCAATGTTGTGCATCAAAACATTATTTGGGGAATACCAAGTTATTCAATAAGTTATATTAGGCTGTCAAAAAAGTCCTGCGGTATTTCCGCGAGGTGTCGTAAGCGCGTAGTTCTAGTTGTATTCATTGTATCGAGTCATACTATAGCTTGTTGGAAAGGTATTTTTGCGCGCTATAATATAGTCCTTGGCAGTGTTTTGTTTGGTTAAGTCGTTCGTGAGTTATAGTGTCGCAAATATGGAGCAAAATAAAGAGAAAATCCGACATATTTTACAGTACTACTATGACAAAGGCAGAAATGCATCTCAAGCTGCCAATAAAATTTGTGCAGTTTATGGACCCGATACAGTTTCCATTTCCACCGCACAACGATGGTTTCAACGTTTTTGTTCTGGTGTAGAGGTCGTCGAAGATGCGCCACGCTCCGGAAGGCCTGTCGTCGAAAATTGCGACAAAATCGCTGAATTAGCCGAGAAAGACCGGCATAGTAGCAGCCGTAGCATCGGCCAAGAGCTGGGGATAAGTCATCAAACCGTTATTAACCATTTGAAGAAGCTTGGATTCACAAAGAAGCTCACACGTTGACGCAAAAAAACATCTTTGACCGTATCGACGCATGTGAATCGCTGCTGAATCGCAACAAAATCGACCCGTTTCTGAAGCTGATGGTGACTGGCGATGAAAAGTGGGTCACTTATGACAACGTGAAGCGCAAACGGTCGTGGTCGAAGCCCGCTCAAGCGGCTCAGACGGTGGCCAAGCCCTCATTAACGGCCAGGAAGGTTCTGCTGTGTGTTTGGTGGGATTGTCAAGGAATAATCTATTATGAGCTGCTTCCCTATGGCCAAACGCTCAATTCGGACCTGTACTGCCAACAACTGGACCGCTTGAAGGTAGCACTCATGAAGAAGAGGCCATCTTTGATAAACAGAGACCGCATTGTCTTCCATCAGGACAACGCCAGGCCACACACTTCTTTGGTGACGCGCCAGAAGCTCCGGGAGCTCGGATGGGAGGTTCTTTTGCATCCGCCGTATAGTCCGGACCTTGCACCAAGTGACTACCACCTTGTTTTGTCCATGGCGAACGAGCTAGGTAGTCAGAAGTTAGCCACAAAAGAGGCCTGTGAAAATTGGCTATCCGAGTTTTTTGCCAATAAGGAAGCGAGCTTCTATAACAGGGGTATTATGAAGTTGGCATCTCGTTGGGAACAAGTCATCGAACACAACGGCGCATATTTGACTTAAATCAGATGATTGTAACTAATTTTATGAACAAATGAAAATTCAAAAAAAATACTGCAGGACTTTTTTTTATCCCATTTATTTATTAGGCTCATTAGCATTTAGCTGTAACAGAGCCGGGTTTAATCGTGTACATGTACATATGTTATTGTTTCTATAAATTGTGAATTACACAGTAATTAGTAGTAACCATGTAGGCGTTAAGTTTTCTGTTCCATTACATAATGATAAATTACACAGTAGTAGCCATTTAGGCGTAAGGTTATTCTTTCTGTTCATCCATTGTTCAGCAGACCGGACAGCGGAGACAGTTGATATTGATCATTGTTGGGCTATTTATAGAACAGCAGCCCGATGTTTCTTGCAGAGCAGAGCAGTTGTATGGATGAATCGATCTTTGTTCCACCGTGGATCGATTTCCATCGCTGATGATGGTTACGTGGACGTAGCTATTCTATAACAACACAAAGATGGTCACAATTGAGGGCCCTGAGTTGAACTCACGATCGATCGCTTGGTAAGCGAACGCGTAACCAAGTGGCTACGAAGACCCCCTGCAGGACTTTTTTGACAGCCTAATATTAATCTATTTGGACTCGCGTGCCTGTCGCAAAAGTGCTTTCAACTAGGATTGCATTTGCGCTTATCTTGATCATAATAAAGCAGTGCTACTCATTTCGAGGTTGTTGAGACTAACAGAATGAGTTTATTTCGTTTATTTAGTCACCAAGAAAGTAACGGTCGTTCTGGAATTTTGTATGTGATATGGTTTCGCTTGCCAGTAGCAAAACTCCTCCACTAAGGAAATAAAGGATGACAGCTGCGCTTATCTCGATCACGAGAATGAATCATCAAACAATTATGGTCAGATGAATCTATAACAAAAAAAAAAAACATTTCAGGGCCCCAAACTGATAGAATGGTTATTTCAAAATTTTCGTAACATTATAAAATAATATCCGCAATTATAAATAATCGACTTGAATTAAACTACAGCGTAGTTCTACGTCAACAATGCGGTCGTGTCTTGAACACAACCCCCTATATTTTTTTTTCATTTGTTTTTGTTTGAAAATTGGAAAACTCTGAGATGCTGCAGCTTGGATATGTACGTGCACAAAAATTTAAAAAAAATGGAATTGATAATGCATTCACAAAATTTAATATTGCGACAAAAAATGAAACATATTCAAATGGACTGTCTCTAACCCTTTTATGGAGCGTGACTTATGGATACGAAAGCAAGAAAAACAACAGAAAATTACTAGTTTAGTGTCTAGTTTAGGATGTTATTTGTAGTCATCGTTAGGTCACTATTCGAAGCTAGCATATACTACGATTTACGGTATTATCAACAACAGAAGAACCCCTAGAATTCTTCCGCTGGCATCTAATGAGCACTCGCACATCATCTCATGAAAACGCAGGCCGCAACTTAGTGAAACGGCTGTGATTTGCACGATTCCTCATGGTATAAATTGAATTATCCCTTTTAATCTCCTGCCTCTAGCAGCCTCATAAGATCAAAGCCCATTACGGTGCGTCATAAATCTTCACGCTGCTATATTTTCCCAGCCATGCTAGCGGAATATGAACCCGACTCAACCCACTCGTTTGGATTCCAACGGAGGATTATTTTATGCTGCGTTTATTTTGTTTCGGCGAGTGAGAGCGTATATGCCATATGCGAGGCGCACCCGCAAACCCCGAAAAAAACGGGAGGAGGAGAAATCAATGAGAGCCTTTAATTTGCAAACCTACTCTTTATAATTTAATTTACGGAAACTAATGTGCATGGTGGAAATTATATGTATAAACAATAAATAACAGCACAATTAAACAATTCCCATGCCCGTTTCGATTGCACTGGATAAAATCAGACCGTTCTCGCTTCGATTCCGCAGAAAAATTGACGATGGATGTGGATTATTGTTGTTTATTGGGTTTGGTTTTAAAATTAAATTATTCATGTCCGTGTAGTGAGCAAGTGTCGCATAATTATACATCATATATATTATTTGAAGGAGTGGTGCTGTTCATGAGAACGGATTTATTCCAGTGTAGCTGCGAAGGCTGATTTGGGCTTAACCGTGTGGATTATGGCCATTCGAACCGGTAGTTGAATGCGTGATGCATCACCAAAACGAATGCGAATGCCTTGAAAAATTAACTTCGATATGTTACGTAGCATTTTGCGCGCATAACCGGTCATCAATGCGAAGCAGAGGCTTGGTTCCAGCGCCATTCATTATATGTTCAATGATTGGGGGTTATGGAGGTGGAAAAAATTGCTAGATTTAACGTAGCCTATAATCAGCTGTGCCGATTTAATAGTTTTTCGTACTAAAACAAATTTTGAAGTTTCACATTATGTATGATGATCATGTTATTAGCGTATGCGTTATTTTTCCGAACTGCTTTCCGGCCAAAAATTCAATCTGCTTAGGACATCGATAGACTTTTCAATAAAATTCAAATTTGTGTTTGCAGTCATCACGATTGGAATGGTGCAAATTCCAATTGTCGAAAATTTCTGTACGTGATGCCATTTTTCATTTTCACTGGTCAAGTTTAGTTTATTTTAGTTTCCAAAACGGACTTTCTTCAAAAATTCATAACTTTTGAACTACTTGACCGATTCAAATGATCGATATATCAAATTTACCCATTACCGCCCAGGTGTACAAGAACTCGATCCAAATGGCGTGAAACTTTCTAGTCCATCTAGGTTTGTCCCGAAACGGGGGGGAAACGCAATATTTTGGTTTGGAGTTCTTTGGAAGTTGAGATATCTGACGTATGGAATTTCATACGCTGAGCCGATACAGTAACAAATGGAAATCATTTGAATATCGAAAAAAAACGGTTTTATTTCAGAAAATTCAACTTCAACAACCATTTTCATGGTTTATTAGCACTTTCGTGTACTGCCGTTCTACGCATAATTATCCCACGGTTCATAGGGATTGCATAGAACATAGTACAGTTATGCGTAGAACGGCAGTGTATCGGATTTAGTATCACTGAGTATGGTACCGGAAAAAGCACTCCGAAGGGTGCAAACCCACATCACACTTCAAGCAAATATACGTCGTACATCGGTCGCAATACGCACACCTTCGTTGGGTACCAGTTGGATTCGTATTAATGAAATGAATTATTCCGTCAAACCTAACTTCCGATGACTTCGAGTGTTTAGGCTTCATCTGCATGAACTCGATCCTTGCTGGATTTATGTCACTCATCCGAACTTAAGGTAATTTTTCCCAGTGTCTGTCTCTCCGCTTCTTGCTGCTGCCCGAGGAGCATTCTTGTGATTGGCCTCGTTCAATGTTGCTCTCGACATTCACTTGTTTGCCAAAACCGGAAGGGTCGTCCTCCGAGTCACTCACAGTATCCACATCGCTATCTCCACCGCTTGGGGGCACGATGACTAAGTCAATATCATTTGTTGACACTAGATTTTCGAAAGCGTCTTCGTCCAAATCTATCAGATAATTGCATAGCTCCTCCGGATTATCGGGAGGCTGATATATCCTATTGAGAAAAAACAAGAAGTGGGTTATATCTGTGATATAACCGCGAGGTAGACGTAGGACTACCGTTGACTCGATAATCATTCATTTGAAATTGCATCTGAATCAATTCTTAATACATGAATGAATGAATATTTTGAAATATTGGTGAAAGATTTTCTTGTTAGTGTGTGTTGAGTATAAGTATGGAATTGTTATTAACATAAAATTCAACTCTTTCGAACTTGTTGGTGGTCCCGAAACGAACCGATGGAATTTGAATGGCCTTGTAAAAGCAACTGAAGATGCTTGATACATGATTCATTTTTGTTTTCGTGAGAATAACACGAGATTTTTCACGATCACTCCGTACGCAGAATAGAAACAGAGGGCGCCATTTCACGGTGAAAACGAAATAAAGTATATATAACGTTGCATAAAATTCATTTCGTTTTTATCGTGATGCGGCAATTTATCATGACTGTTCCATGCGAAAGCATGGAACAGTCATGATAAATTGAAACTGATGCTATTGTGCATCACGGGAACACCAAGCCAAATGCATAAATTGGTGCGAATATTCCTTCACTCTGACGCATTCACACGCAAACAATTTTTCATGAAAACAAAAAGCAGAACAGAAACTGATGCGAGTGAAAGTACGCACGCCTTGCGAGTGTCCGCTATGTTTTCCCAAACACTAATGCAAGCGAACAAAACAAATCACAGCTTCCATGTATTCGCTATGACGGTTTCTCCAGGTGCCTAGATTTTGCGTCCGTGTTCGGGAACACATTGCGATAACTAATCAACATCAATGAGCTAGATTGTTATGATTTCAAAAGCAATTTTTTAAGCTATTGAAACGATTTTTTGAACCAATGAGTGACAATCTTATAATTCGTTGACATTTTATCTTTCGGATGAAGTGATTATTAAACCACTCCATTCAGTCGGTAAAGAGGTACTAACGTTCAAAACCTTGCAGTCCGGCCTCACTCTCTTGTTTTTGAAACTTTGAACTTACACCCGGTACAGAAATGAAAGACGTAGTCCTATGTCAAAAATATAGGGGAAGGGGGGGGCATATTGGTCACCCTAAGGAATATGCCCATTTCCAGCGCCCACATACCGATTTAATTCCCGTTTCTCGAAGAAGATTATAGTTCAACTCATTGTTCTTCAAGATAGCAAACGGCTTTGAAATGAAAAATGAAAAATCGAACTTTTTTTTTGCTTGGAGGTAAAGTGGTCACCTAGTGGGGGCGAAGTAGTCACCTAGTGGGAGCGAAGTGGTCACCCGCCCATATCAAACTAAATGGGATACATTTATGCGTTTTTTTCGTCCAAATTTGTTCAAATCATATTTGTTATAATAAGTATATGCATGAAATAAGCTTGGCCTATTCACCTAGAGTCTCAATTTAAATTTTCTCTTGCATACAAAAGCGTAGTAAGAAACACATAACGTTCCGCATAATGAGGCTTGGTTTAGTTGGAGTGGCATATTTATCCAGGGTCATAGGCACAAAAGGATCTTCTTCAAGAGCAGAATGTGATGAGGTATATCAGCTTTAGTAAACATAACATTGTAAATTGTTATTCACCTATGACCACTTTGCCCCTAAACATGAAAATAATATCTATGCTAATTAATCGCTGAGATTAAACAAAATATCTGTTCACCTCTCCTAGAATATGTGAACAGTCATCCAAACTGATGATTTGTCCAACATATCAGATTGAGTGAACTAAATTTCACGAGAAATTTCTTAGATACCATGCGCACAAAACTATGGCCGAATGGCTATCGAGAGAGTAATTTCTGTTTTCATTTATATTTTGACATGCAACAGCTCTACTGAAGTACAGGGTGACTCAAAAGTCATTAAATTCTTCAAACATAAGGTGACTATCAACACGGCATCTACAGTCAAAAGTTATACTACCAAACAAGCAGGTGACCAATTTGCCCCCACTACCCCTACCGTAGTTGCACAGCGTATGAAAATTTCACACGCTCAAAACTAAACATAGATTTTTTTGCGGTTTCATAATTTTCTTCGATTTTTTTGCTAGATATCATTTTTTACACTCGTCTAGTAGTGTTGTGTCACAGATTTGAGCAATTTAGAATCCTTTAAGAGGTAAAACTTTGATAAATTTATGTTTACTTTTGCGACTCCATTAAACTCGAACTTTGCAAGCTTCAATACACAACAAATTAACAAAAATCTATATCTATTAAAATGGATTTCTATCTGTTTGTCTGTCTGTCTGTGTGATTCTTATGGACTCGGAAACTACTGAACCGATCGACATGAAAATTGGTATGTAGAGGTTTATGGGGTCGGGGAAGGTTCTTTTGATAGTTTGAGACCCCTCCCCGCTCTCTAAGGAGGGAGGGCTGCCATAGAAATGAAACACAAATTTCTGCATTACTGGAGAATTATTCAAGCAAATGAAACGAAATTTGGCATGTGGAGGTTTTATGGTGCAATAAATGTTTTACGGTGGTTAGACACTCCACCCTTTCTCTAAGGGGGGCTTCCATACAAATGATACACAAATTTTTGCATTTCTTGAGAATTATTCAAGCAAATGAAACCAAATTTGGCAGGTGAAGGCTTTAGGGTGCAATAAATGATTATATGGTGGTTAAACACTCCACCCCCCCACTCTAAGGGGGGTTGCCATACGAATGAAACACAAATTTCTGCATAACTCGAGAATTAATCAAGCAAATGAAACCAAATTCGGCATGTCGATGTTTTAGGGTGCAATAAATGTTTTTACGGTGGTTAGACACTCTACCCCCCTATCTAAGAGGAGGCTGTTTGATGTTTTCGGTAACGAAATGATCTTCGTTCGAAAGTGGAAATGGATTTTAATGTGATAAAACGCACTCCTATATCGTCTTCTATTTATATAAATAAAAATCGATCGCCGAATTTGTTGATAAGAGCAAAACTCGAAAAAAGAATTGTCCGATTTAGGGCTGTCTTCATTATATCATATTTTCTGTATCAAACATTTATTCCATGCAACGGAGAAACATGTTATTTGCAAGTGGATGAAAATTCTTGCACGAGAATTGTGTCTGAAAATAATCTGATATTATAATGTCGAGTTTTGGTAGAAGTACTGAAATTTTATAGTAAAAAATAATTTTAAAGGGTAGATTAGAAGATCAATCAATTAACAGTTTTTGAGCTAGACGAAGTTTTCTGGGTCAGCTAATGACAGATAAAATGATACTGACACAAAAAAACACTCTTAAATTTTCATGTGGTATCATTTAAAACTAGTTTCATCAAAAACAGTTTTTCAAAAACGGGCATTTTTGCGTATTAAATTTCATACGCTGAGCACTAATGGGTTAAAACCAATTAGCTAGCTTCTTTGGGAAAATATTACACTCGCAAAAAAATTTTAATTTTGTTTGCGTAATTATTGATTGTATTTGTTATACACTTATACCATTGAAGAAAAAATCTGAAAATTATAGTACCAAAAGTACCGTTTTAAAAGGGACAGTACTTTTGATTGACCCGTCTTTTTAACAATTTGTACCGTATTTTAAGTACAAAGGAAAAATCTGTACAATTATGTTCTATTTTACTACGATTTATTTGAGAAACCATACCTTAAACTATGGGTGTCTCTGACAAGATATTTATTGGTGACCTTTCAAACAATTATTCGAATTTTTGAAGGAGAAGATATATTTGTCACTGAAGTTGATAATATTGATGATTTAATTAGAATTCTTCAACATGAAAGGAAAGAAGTATTTTTGGCTATTGAGGTGCAAAGTGTCAAATGCGATGAATTATCCCTGGAAATGTCTTAATTTTTTCCACTAACTGTAACACTATTGACATTTTGAGATTCCATTTTCGATCACTATAACAATTTGGTCGAGTGAACACCGGGGCTTCCTCATCCGCACCTTTTATGGAAGCATTTGTTCAGTGATTGCGAAACGAAGAGGCTTCAGTAGACATTTTGACATTCCCCGCACAGAATCGGTACCCTATGCTTAAAGTAATTCTATCGTGGTTAATTCATGTGATCGCCTCAGGAAGCTCAATTGTACAACATAATGAGTTGAAGAATACACGAAAAAGTGGGATCAGTAAGAGCTTCAATTGAGTAGTCACCGATACGGTCTGTGCGCAAATATGTTGTTGCTTCGTTCTGATTTAAAATTCCATCTTTATTAAATTGAATTAACTCGAGAATTAAATGATCGTGACAAGTCAGTCGCGAAATGTATTAGGATTAAGAGAGACTACTGTTTCAATATCCCATAAAAGGACGGAGTTAGTTTACAATATCTCCTCTCTTCACAATCTTCACTACTTTATTATGATGCTGTTTGGGTAGAGTTAGTAGATAATGATGAAAAAAAAAATCCAACTAGAAGGTGAAATCAACCTTTCTTATGATGTTTCCCTTCATACTGTTGATCGAGGGTTAATAGATAAAATGACCACTTGCTCGTTAAAAACTTTTTCCCTGTAATAGTGCCCCTTCTCCGATGGACGGAAGACTTGTTGATAGTTGTATGGACTATTCATATAAGTTTCGTTTTGAATTAAAAAAAATATTTTTTTTTGAATGATTTCAATTTTTTTAAAATAATTTATTTTTCATTGTAATTTTTACTTATTTTTTAATGAAAGATATTTTTATTTCCTATATTTCATTCTCTAACTAACATTTTGTAGATTTTAAAGTTTTCAAGTTTTTTTTTTCGAAAACAGATTTAAAAACTTTAAATTTCAAAAAATTTCCAACTCAAAAAACTATAAGAACTACAGAATTTTGATTAGACAATGAAATATAGGAAATTATTCAAGGTTTTATCAAAAAAATGGACAATATTTTTATTTTTTAAATTTATTCGTTTTCCTCAAAAAAACATATTTCAAAATTCTGTACGAGAATAATTTTTTTTCAGTGTATTCTTTTTTTTTATCCAAAATATATATTCTTATTAAGGCTCATATGGCGTCAGCCTAACGGGGCCGGGAGTTCAATATTTTGACAATGTTTGCTTACAACTATGTTAGTAATATGTAACCGATTACTCGCGGTTGGCTCGAGATTAGTATTACAAGTGTTCTCATAATTGGGATGTGGCAGTCTTCAATGCTGTCTACGTGTGCGACACGGGATACTTCATATTGAGATGCAGCTGACCGTTACTCAGCAACGTCCCCTAATCTGCACCCCATATCTAGCGTGGTGCGTCTTTCTCGACTCGAGGAATCCAGGATAGAATGATCACTAGCCGGCGCAATCATCAGTTCGTGTAGAGTTGTCATGAGCGGTACAACCTTTGGCTCTTGTTGAATCATCAGTGGACCGCACAACCTTCGGCCCGTGTATCTGTAAAGAGTGTGTGTATGTATTGCCGCGACTAAGTAAAAGTTTATAGATCGGATAGGAGGGATATGAAACAGGAACACAACGAAGGAAACACCATTAAACGTTGACATCGGCGTTTCTAAGGAACAGGCATAGATGGAGCAGAAGATCAAGATCACGGCTACTTAAGATATCCCGGACGGGGATATCCGATTGTCTGCCCTGTGCCCTCAATGCTCTGGAGAGCTGAAAGCGGGCAACATGGAACCGGATACACGACCAGACGATATGCTCGATGCCGTGGTAGCCATCGCCACAATCACATAGATTGCTTGCTGCGAGGCCAATGCGATAAAGATGCGCGTTTAGGTTGTAGTGAATGGACATAAGCCGAGAGATCACGCGAATGAAATCACGACCTACATTCAATCCCTTGAACCATGCGCTGCCAACTTACAAGCGTGTACTGACGAGAAATGTGGAAAAATTCATTATAAGCAATTTGCCTTTCAAAAAGTATGCCTTCTGAAGCGCCCACCTTAGCTAGCGAGTCCGCTGAGAGGGAACCCATGCTAAGGTAATCTTGAATAATTTTTCGACCAAAACACTCAATAGATGTCTTATTCTTGTTAGGAAATAAGATGAGCGTTTATCAACTTTCATTGAGCGGATTGCCTCTATTGAGCTGAGACTGTCTGAAAAAATAAAATAATGGTCGATGGGCAGTGTTTCAATGATCCCTAGTGCATAGTATATCGCACCCATTTCAGCGACATACACGGAACAAGGTTTCTGAGTTTGGAAGAGGCACTGGAATTTTCATCGAAGATGCCGAAGCCAGTGGACCCGTTTGTGTATGAACCGTCAGTAAAGAATATTCTGCCGAAAATATCGGCGGAATAGAATCGGAGCGTAGGTAATCTGAATATGAATCCTCGCTATTCGAAATCATCGTATTGGATTTTATCACCCATGCTTGCAACAATTACATCGTCGAGGAACAACATGGTTTCGTGTCTAAACGGTCGACTTCCACGAATCTTCTTCTGTACACATCATACATCGCTCGTTCACTTGAGCTGCGACAGCAAATCGATGCGGTATATACCGATTTCTCCGCAGCATTCGACAAAATCAACCACAACATCGCTGTAGCTAAGCTTCAACGTCTTGGTTTTAAAGGTAAAGGTGGTTTCATTGGGCTCTCGAAGGAATGTTACCAAAGCGCTTTTTGTATCTGATATTATTTTATCAAATATCGATTTCCCCGAATTGCTATACTTAATTAATTTTAACATTAGTCGTCGCAATTAGCGTACCCGTAACTACTTGTACCTTCCACCATCTCGAACAAATTACGGCTACAATGAACCCGTAACCAGTATGTGTCGTGTGTTCAATCTTTGTAGTTCGTCTTTTGATTATCACCTTTCCCGTTATTCATCACCACAACGTTATTTACAACTACAACGTTTAACTGCAATCTGAGCTGGTGCTGCCAAATCCTAAGACGAGTTAACATGAAATTCGTCCAAAGTTCCCCTGTATCAGGAAAACGGAGATGTCACGACTCAAGCCCAATTTTTTTGGGCTTTCGTACCCCGTTTTTATTCCTGAACTATTAAGACAGCCTATCCATGAATCTTCAAAGATATGGGTGGTTATCATTATGAAAAGCAGTGCATAATAAGAAATATCAGAATTTCCTTAAAGTACTGAGACTCAAATCAAGAAGAAAAAGAAACAGGAAATAAAGAAGAAGAAGGAGAACGAAATGAATCGAAAGGAACTGAGCAGTAATTGCAAATTTGTGTACAAATAAAAAAAATCATTAGAACCCATCGAAAAATCGAATACAGCTGCACTAACACCAGCGCAAAGGTTATTAAACCGAAACACCATCGACAGCACCAAAGTTATGATCCAACAGTACTAACGCTAATGATAAATGATGTTCTATACAAAACCACCTTAATTTTCATAGAGATAAAAAAATATGCGCAAATCACATAACAAATGAAAATACTCGACATTACCCATCCGTCTTTTTATAATCAAAACTGAAAACCTTTTTGTATTGCTATGCGAATGAAACTCGATGATAATAAGATTTCAAACGATGCAAACATATTGTTATCCATGTCGTCATGGAACATTGAAAGGGATTTAAAAAACAAAAACATCGCTAAAATTCCACTCCTGCAATCGAACACCTGTCATTCCACAATATCCAACAAAAACAGTTTAATTTCAATATATGCATGAATCGCGGTCTATAATTGGGTTTCAAGAATCACACAGGAAGTGGCGACATAGAAAAGCTTTCAAGCTTTTGTTTGGCATTAAAATTGGGTCAGAATATGAATGTGGTTTGAGATCTTATTGCTATACATTCTCATTCTGCTCTACACAGCCGTTGATCACACTGTTTAGCGCTGCACTAAATTACGCGTTAAGTATCCGACGAACGGTTTTCGAATCGAAAATATTCATTTATAAGTAGGATAAGTAGGTATAGTAGGTGCCGATGATAGTATTACTGTACAAACATTTGTAGGTATGTTTTTCAATTGATGTTTAGTTTAATACACTATCGATCGGTGAAGAGGGAACGTGTGTTAACATTTGTATGAATATTTCTGTTTTAATTTTTCATGCGCATTACCATTTCATCCTATCTGTTTTCAGAAAGAATGTTTTTATTTCTCGAAAAATGATTAGAGACTAGCGATTGTATGAAAATTCGCGTAAACTTATATTCGTACAGTGTTAAAAATGTCAATCTGATTCCGAAAGTGTTAATCAATTTCAGGATTTAACGTTAAGTACCCTTGTTCATTGCAGCTGCCTTCCTAGCAAATATTAAATCGTATAACTAGCGTATATACAGCCTCATGTATTCCATATTTTGGGTGATAGATGATGCGCCTAACTGGCATATACATGCAAGGTGATATAAACACATGACAATTGCACGCGAATTAATTTGGATGAATATACGACTTACACATGCATCTAGTACGACTGTTGTGATACGTATGTACAATTTACTACAGGCAAACGAAAAAAAAAACGAATGGCGGAAAATGTTTGTGAGGTTATTTTTATAATTTTAACATTTATGTTTATAGAAATAGGAATTATTAAATTGACTTTGAATATGATTATCTATATAAATAAAAATGATTAATTCAAGAACGGAGCAACGGATTCGAATAGTCAGTATTAGGATTGATGTGTCTCAGTCTGCGTCAGGTTTATATGCCAAAAAAATTATGAAAACCATTCGGAAAGCTGGAAAATTGGAATGTCATTTTTTCGGCAAATTTTGCATATCTATACAGCCATTCCATGCCAAACCGATGTAGTGGTTATAGTTTTGTTCTTCATCGCAAATTATTAAACCCGTATTTTTTTTTATGTTTTTGTTAGGGTAACCATTTCTATTCTAGGGTGATTTTTCGGGCCATCGGTTAACTTTGAAAGATCATAATTCAAAAACGAAAAAAAACGTCTAGCTGGTTTCGACATATGTTATGTGAAAAATTCTCAGCTTTCCAGAAAAAATATTAAAAAATATAGCACCTTTGGTCCCGAGACCATGAAAACTATAAAAAACAAATACAATCAATAATACCGAAAACATAATTCAAATTTTCTGTAACTGTAGTATTTTTCCTAGAAAGACCAGCTAATTGGCCTCAATTTGATATGTCGAACATCTAAATTGGCCCAGTGGTTCGAAAGTTATGAATTGTTGAAAAAAGTTATTGTTGGCAAAAGTGCGAAAAAATGGATTTTTCGGATCACTCTAGAATAGAAATGGTCACCCTAACCAAAAAAAAAAAATAAAAAAAATACGGGTTTAATAATTTGCGATGAAGAACAAAACTACCACTTTTGACGAAAATCTGAGAACCATTATATGGGTTTGGCATGGAATGGCTGATTTGGTGTCCGTTCTTCATGATTTAAATCAATAACGGAGTAACGGATTTGAAAAGTCAGTATCAGGATTGAAGTGCCTCAGTCTGCGTCAGGTTTATATGCTAAAAAAAATTATGAAAACCATTCGGAAATTGGAAAAATTGGAAAGTCATTTTTTCGGCAAATTTTGCATATCTATATAAATAAAAATGATTTGGTGTCCGTTCTTCACGATTTAACTCAAGTACGGAGCACCGGATTTGAACAGTCAGTATCAGGATTGATGTGTCTCAGTCTGCGTCAAGTGTATATGTCAAAAAAGAAGCAGAAGTTTATATGCTAAAAAAATTATGAAAACCATTCGGAAATTGGAAAAATTGGAAAGTCATTTTTTCGGCAAATTTTGCATATCTATATAAATAAAAATGATTTGGTGTCCGTTCCTCACGATTTAACTCAAGTACGGAGCAACGGATTTGAACAGTCAGTATCAGGATTGATGTGTCTCAGTCTGCGTCAAGTGTATATGTCAAAAAAGAAGCCGCTAATATGGATCGCGTACAGAAAAATAATTTTTGGGGAATGTGAGTGCTCGAAATTATCTGAATCAGAAAAGCAATTGTGGGCGGGACGAAGTTTTCCGGGTCAGCTAGTTTAAAATAAGTGGTGATGTTGGTTGAGATAATTTGCTCCGATGGGATTCAGACCTCGGTTGATTGGATGATAAGCAACAGCTATCTCGCACGGCTATCTGGAATATAATTCTAGAGCAGTTAAAACTTGTACATATATTACGGATAAGATGTAATCGGATACGTCATTCTTGTTCGTCTATTGTATCATTCCTGGTCGTCTATTTGTATTTTACAACATTGATTCAATTTATATGTTCATGCGATTCACAAACTGCATCAGCCTGGTATGCATATATGATTTCGTAAGATCGATTGTACGATTTCATAAAACTGATGCTTGTTACACCGAATTGAGACTTAATTTGTGGTGATAAATAAAATCGAGGTTTTCACATTTTATACGATTTTAGATGTTCACAATGTATGCATTATATATGATTCTAATTCGATCTCACTTTATATGCGACTTAGAATATGCCAAGTTATGCGATTTAATGTTTGCTATCTACCAGCTTTTTGGAGCGCATAGTATTTAGGTTTAATAAATTAAAAAAAAAACAACAGTGTATTTAATATGTTGTTTTTAACCTGAATAATTAATTCATTTCATAGCAACTTTTCTGCGCATTGTTTTTAAATTGGACATCGGGATTTCGAGTTATGATTTTTTGCAAAAAATATCAATGATTCTGGGTACCCCCTTATAAAAATTTGTTGAAATTAAACACACTCTCGAAATCGAATTGACATCTCGCTAATCTATGGCCATTTTTCGAGAAATAAAAACCTAAAAAAACAGATAACACACCGTTTCACTTTCATGTGACATGTGAGATTTTTTCGAAAGCTTGTTTTCGACTTTCAAGAGGAGCGAAAGGTGATCTGCATGGTTGTGTACGAATTCGAGTTTGTATCACTGTACCTAATATTTTAAACGGTTTCGAATCTATTTGAAGAGTACACATGAATTATCGTAAAACAGTGCTTTCGGCAAGGACACGTGGTTAGTAAACAACGGCTGTCGAGATGCTGCGTTTCCCGGCAATCGTGACAGATGAAAGGTGCGCAGCCGCCGCATCGTGGCGTTCGGCGCATGTCCGCGGTGGCCGTGTTTTTATCATAATGCACATATGGGAAGTGTAGAGAAGCAACAACATTTTTGGTGCTCGAAACTGTGTGAATAAATATCGGAAATAATCCGATTGATTTGATTCGGAAATAAATAGTTTCAATTAGTTAAGTTAACTAGTGTTATGGTAGCGTAATGTATTTTTCCTAGGAATAAGTGGTGATAAGAGTGGAACGAATAGCAGAAAAAAGAGGGAAGAGTGTATGTTGTTGATCTGTGAAGTTATCGATTTTCCATAGGATAAACAATTTTGTGTATGATACTGGTTGATAGGAACCCAGTAATAGCTGAGACCAATAACGGACAGCTCATGATGTCAGTTCAGGTAAAGACTGACATGATTATTATCATTAAAGGTAGAATATGGCCTTCGATCGTTGAGCACAATTCGGTAATATTTGATGAGATTTGGAGTTTAAAAGCATTCAAATACCTATACATATGGTTAATGTGATTAATATTTCCAATAAATTTCGTAGTTGGTAGTCAAACGAAAACTAAAAAAGAATAATATATAACATGAGAAAAGTAACAAAAAAGTAAATTTACCATTAAATTTGTGGTACGTTTATGTTGAAAATGTGAAAGTATCTGTTTAATGCAAGCTGATAATATATTGATAAGCATCTCTTTCCTTGTGCATTGAGAATGCATTGCTCTTTCTTAGTTCAGGAAAGTCACATCGAAAGTTTTGCACCAAAAAGGATTTTTACAGGAAATCGGAAATTAAATCAACCAATACCGTGTTTTCAACAGTTTTTCAATTAATGGAGATCTCACAAGCAAATCGTTGAAGTTTCGTGTTAGAAATCAGCCGACAACGAGAATGATTGAGACGACTTCACTCAAATTTTCAGTGATGTTTATAGTCAGTATCAAAACTGTCTCTGATCATAGTAATGTCACGAAAAAGTGCACTAGCCGCATCGGTGTAATGAAAAGTTTTAATATTGTATTGATGCTGGTATCACAATAACAATTGATTATGTTGATAATGAACAAATATTCACATTTTAATTCAATTTCAAATATTGAATTTCTTATAGATACCTTAATTCATAAAAATGTTGAACGCAACGCAACGAGATGATTTTCGTTGGAGGCAGATGTTAAGTGAAATCTTCAACGATTTGAAGAGTTTAAACTCCTTTGATGGCCTTGATGGCTTTGATGGCCATTAAACAGGGTCTCATCACTCAAAATGGTACTCTTTCGCGAAATTAAATTGATTTCTGGATACAATAGAGCCTTCTTTTTAAATTGATTTACAAATACATATTCATGGTGAAAAACTAAAAATATGTTTAATCACTTTTGTCTCAAATTCCGAACACCATTTCCGGACAGCAAAAATGCAATTTAAAAAAAAATCATAACTTTTGAACTAATTGACCGATTCATATGATCGATATATCAAATCAAAGTCAATTAGCTAGTCTGTTTTGGAAAAATGCTATACTCCCAAAAAATTGTATTTGTTTTTTATGGTTTAAATGGTTTCGGGACAAAGGGTGCTATATCGGTATCGATACCTGTAAATGATGTTAAAATGAAGTATATAGCCCAAAGAATTCAGGGTTTTGATTATTAAAATTGAACTGTTCGCAATTTGAATCATGCGTAGAAATTTGATTCATATTCCGAACACTAACTTTAATGAAGATTTCTGCATAAAATATAATTTTTTTCATCCATTTATTGTAGATTCTTATCATTTATGGCACTTAACATGAAAACAACATATGAAAAAAACTATAATAACTGAAAAATTAACGATGCTTGTTTTTTACAGAATTTGCTAACGCAAACAATTTATCATTTGTGTTGAATAGCACTTTTTTGCTAATGCTTGATATTATAAATTATTTGCTGTATCGATACCTGTAAATGATGTTAAAATGAAGGCTATAACCCAAAGAATATCAGGGTTTGATCATTCAATTATTTATAACATTAAAGTTCAGTAAATTTACATTTGAAAATTAAGTGTTCGGAATTTGAATCATGCGTAGAAACTTGATTCATATTCCGAACACCACATCAATATTAATTTTAATGAAGATTTCTGCGTAAAATATTTTTTTTTTCAATCAGTTATTGCAGGTTCTTACATTATCTAGCACTTAACATGAAAACAGCAAACAAAATAGTTGCAACAACTACAAAAAGTGAAAAATGAACGATGCTAATTTTTTACGGAATTTGCTAACGAAAAAATTTTATCTTTGTTTTTGACTGTTAGTTTTTCGTAAATGTCTAATATTATAAATTATACGCTGTATCGATGCTTGTAAATGATGTTGAAATGAAGCCTATACATCAAAGAATGTCTGTGTTTTCATTATTTAATTATTTATAACATAAAATTTTAATAAATTTACATTTAAAAATGATATTTTCGGAATTTGAGACTATTCGGAGTATGAGACAAAACGGTATTCTTTTCGCTTTTCGAAAGCTAATAGTCGATCCGCTAATCGTACATTGACTCATTTAACACTTTCGTTGCCCCGTCACCCAGATCTGGGTGACACCTTACTCGTTCAAATTGGATAGGATTTTTAAATGGAATTTGACAGAATAGGCACCTCAATGTAACTATAGGATATGTAGAAAAATAATGAAATCAAAACCATAATATTATAATGTTTATACTATGCTTTTCACTAATTTATAGTACGAATGGTTTGTACTGCAGCTTTTTGCGAAACCCATATAATATGGCTTTGGCATGTGTTATTGTGTCAATTCGTCTTCAAATTATAACAAATATTGCTAGATAATGTAAAAGGTGTCTACAAATTAAGTTTGATCTTTATTTAATAATTTATCCGAAAATTGGGTCCCGCAAGAAAATCAAAAATATCGCGTTGGGCGACGAACGTGTTAAATGATCCTACAAGGAAACCGATTATGCTGTTCCTAACCCTCATGATTTGATGCTCTAATTTTCTCAATTTGTTGGAGCAGGTAATAGACAAGGCTTGGATAACGAATTCAGGCTACTCTTTGGGACTATGGGGCAAACATTGAGTGACTCACATATAACTTGGCCTCAGCTATTGGATGTCAAAGGGTCGCTTGTAAGATACTTTTTGATAACATTCGTCAGCCAGTATTAAGCTAATATTTTTGCTTTACAATGCCAACTAAACAAAGTTCGTTCTAAACAAAAATCGGTTGGCACCCACAATTATGGACTTTATTTTGAAAGCAAAGAACTATGTATCGGTCAATTGAGGAGCTTCAAGAATGAAATTGACGAAAAATCAAAAGGCCAAGTTCAACAAAACTATGCATAAATATCATACAATTCAGAGTATTATGAGAAAACCTTTTTATGATTCATTTAAAAATGGACTTTTTTTTCGTTTTTTCTCTCAATTTTTCGACATAGATTTTTATACAGATTTTTTTTTGCTAAAATATAGATGTACAGATTTTTTTGGAAAATTTTACAAAATTAAATGTGGTAACCCCGCTACAGACGAAGCAACCTGGTGCTTAAGTCAAGCTATACGAACCAATGTTCACTTAAGTGATTGATTATCCTCATAAATTGACGTGAGCATTTTACAAGTAAGAAAATCTTGAACTTCCTCAAGCGAAAAAATTCTCATACTCACAAACGCATGAAAACGAAAGTTAAGAACCGTACATTCTGAGGATAGGCGTAGAATGTTATGCTTCTGGTACAGTTTGCGTTGAAGTACTCCTCTAATTTACTCCAAACTTCGATCGATCGGCTAAAAAAATGGCTAAACGTATCAATACTAAACGTTCCTAGGGGTTCTGGAGATACACTAGGCTAAAAAAATGTCTGCAAATATATAAACTTACTGCGATATTTTTAGGATTAAAGGAGATTTTGTAAAACATCACCAAAAATCCTTTTTTTTAAATCGAATTATTTAAATAGTCAAGCTAAAAATTTGTTCGTAGAATATTCCAAAATTTGAAAGTTTAAAAAGTACATTACATTTTCATGCGTTGACTTTTCACGAAGTTACAGCTTTTCACTCTGTTACTCTATTTTTTGTCGAGTGTATAATGAATCAGGTGTACCCCAGGGTTCTATCCTAAGTCCACTACTGTTTTCGCTTTTCAATTAAAGATTTACCATCTATTCTCAAGTTTTGCTCCATTCATATGTTTGCGGAAGACGCCTAAAAATAAAATATAAAATATATTATGTTTACAAACTTAATAACCTAAGTGCTATATTCACATCTAATTTGTCATGGGATGTTTCTATTAATTATTGATGTGGAAAGATCTACGGCGTTTTAAATCGCTTGCATATCCATTTTGAGACATATACGAAACATAAAATTATTCAAGTTGTTGATTCTTCCACACTTTTTGTATGGAAATTTCATTTACACCAATGCTTCTACGGCCGCACTCGACAGACTAAAGCTGATGTCACATTAAGCGGATTCGCTGCCGCTTATAACAATAGTATATGATAGTAAATTAATTTTTTTATCAAAATATCTACTCATAGTGTAACGTAGTTGAAGAACCATATTTTTCCTTAAGTTTTATGAATAAAAAGCAAATCTATATACAACGCAGACTCGATTATACCGTTCTGAATCATATTTCGGACACTTTGTTCTAATATCATATATTTGTTCTACCATACAAATGAAACACAAATTTCTGCATTACTGAAGAATTAATTAAGCAAATAAAACCAAATTTGGTACGTGGAGGTTTCAGGATGCAATAAATGTTTTTATGATGGTTAGATACTCCTTCCTCCTCGAAGAGGAGGCTGCCATACAAATGAAACACAAATTTCTGCATAGCTCGAAAACTAATCAATCAAATGGAACCAAATTTGGCATGTGAAGGTTTTTGAATATGAGAAATGTTTCTATGATAGTATGATACCCCTCCCCCCTCTTAAATGGAGAGGGGATCCCGTGAAAATAATACACATATTTCAACTAAACATATTCCAACCAATCATGACAATTGACTTTTTTTTTCAACAGGATAAAACGCACTCCTACATCTGTTACTATCTATATAAATAAAAAAGGATCAACGAATGTGTTGATAAGAGCAATCCTCGTGAAAGGAATTGTCCGATGTAGGGCTGTGTTTATTCTATTATATTTTCTGTATCGAACATTTATTCCATGTAACGGAGAAATATGTTATTATTTGCAGGTAGTTGAAAAATCTTGAACGAAAATTGTGTCTGATAAAAATCTCACATTATAATGACGAGTTTTGGTAGAAGTACTAGGAATTTTATAGTAAAAGGTAATTTTGGAGGGTAGATTAGAAGATCAATCAATGGACAGTTCTCCGATTGGACCTATGAACATGCGCTTAGTAAAAAACGTGAATGTGATAACGAAAAATAAATTTTGGGTGGGACGAAATTTGCCGGGTCAGCGAGTAAATAAACAAAAATGTGTGTCGCACTTTAGAGCAGAATTTCACAATCCTTGGGTTCTTCTACACGATAGTACGCCGAGTCTAAAGTCACTGATTGTGCGTAAATTTTTGGCTCGAAATCGCGTTTGTGTCCTATGACACTTACCGTATTTACTTGATTTGGCGTCGTGTCATTTTTTGACGTAGGACTACGTCTTTCATTACGGGTGCCAATTCAAAAAACAGGTAATGTTTTTTTGAAATAAAGTTAACGTTAATAACTATTTTTGTTGCGAACGGATTTGACGATTTGTATACCCAAAGAATATGAAATTCCCTGAAATTTGTTCGATATGCTATACACTACAATCACCTGGTATGTAAACGGTTTAAATTGAAGAAAACTAGAAGCATTCCCATCTTCCCATTCATTTGTTCTGCACATTTGTGTGCTCACTTATTCGTGCCGTCAATAACGAGCAACTTATGTATTCGCGATAGTACAAACAACGAAGGGGAATATTTGCCAAATTGCTAATTTGCTAATAAATAGTGGATCTCTGCTGGGGCGAATTATTAGTCTCGCCCTATACTCGAATCAACGAACATCGCTTGCCTTGTTTTGCGACATCATATGTTGTCATTTCCCTCTATCAGATATATTTAGTCGCTTCAAGACATCAATGTGCATGCTATGTTGAACGCTTGTTTGGTGCTGGTTGATTTGCGTTTTAAGTACGATGTCTAGAGGTGTGATTCCACTGAGGCAATACTGAAAAACTAGTAGCATGATATTTGATACATGCAAGTATCCCGAACTCCCGAACTGTTTGTGCAACAAGAATTTTATCGCCTGTAGCGGAAAGTGTGTCAAATGACGATTATTATAAAAAGGCCACCGGAATAGCATTCGCGATAAATTTTCAATGCATTGGCATAAATAAACAAATGCGACATATGATCGCTCGTGTATTGTTCTTGATAGGACAAGAACGAATCATCAATCAAATATCGTCAACTAATTCTACAAAACAAACTTTTAAGGGTGATGAAAATTTTCTATTATACAGTCAATTCTACAATAAAATCCGAAGTTATAAACAGGCGAATTGAATAAAATAATAGCGGGGTCTTACGTCAACAATGCGGTCGTGTCTTGGAAACAACCCCCCAAAATTTCGAAGTTTCTTCTTTTCCCAAAAAAATAAAGGAAATGTTGATGGGACATTATTGATCACATTTGGACCGTTTCAAAGACTTTAACCGAAGGAAGAGCACGCATTTCAATTGTTGAAAAATCATTTAAAAATCCCATTGAAGCTGATAGAACCTTGAATAAGGATATAAACAAATATTTATAACAATAACTTGTTGAAATGTTGATTTTCACTACCAATACTGTACAATAATTGGCACATTGTGTATGTTTCATAGTATTGAGAAAAAAATTTCTCAGCTGTCGAAATTGTCAGAAGGCTGGCTTAAAATTCAGGAAATTTCATAGTAAAAAATTACCTTCGTCTTCATCTTCATGTAGGTTTTATCTCTACACTCATAGATATCTCTACAACCAAGTAGGGAGGAAAAATATCATATTCAACGGTAAATGGCGTTAATAGGCACGTGCCTCTATTTGCAATGGCTCGACTCTCCCCCAAACACGGTCCAGGCGGACCACGAGAGTGAATCCACTACCAAGCGTAGGAGAGAGTGTACGCGCGGTTTCACATTTCATATTCCAGTTCCAACCGCACGCCGTTTCGTCGGACAGCGTTGATAAGATAACACTCATTAGCCTTGCGGTAATTTAGCGCAATGGTTTTACTGCGACTTGTAAATGACTTTCGATTTGTTTGCAACCGATGACACGTTAGTCTGAAGGTTAATCGACAGTTTGCTTCCTTATCACATAATCATTTGCCAGATGTGATATTATTAGACAGTTTACGAACTACCCGACGTTAGATCGAAGTTGAATTCGGAACGCTTAGATCATCCCAATCGCGAACTTATTTAGTTGATCTAAATATAAACTAATACTGTCTAGCCGATCGGTGCGATACGGCTGGTGTTTATCGCTGTAAACATCAATAACCCAGTAGCAATACAATGCGTGCGCATTTTGTTCAAACCGAGTTCCTCCCCACAGTCGACACGTTTTGATGGTATTCCCAAAAGGGTGACTCCTATCATCGTCGTTCGTGTGGAGTGCACCCAGTTCCACTTGCCTATGGGGGATGAACACGCTATTTGAACGTGTAGTAAGTCGCAAATTTTCGCCGAGAACGGCGGCAAGATGAATAGCGTACACATCGCGTACGAAATCGCGCCTTGTTTGCCTAGCGGAAAGTGAGATCGGAACAGTGGTTTGTGTATCTCTCGAGAATAAACATTTGCTGAGGTCAGGGACGCGAAACGATCGAATTGTCCACACGCAAAACGCACCGTAGCCTCTACAACTTGGATGCACCAAGATCGTAATGCGACGAATTTGATTGCGACGCTCAATTAAATTTCGCTTCACCGCAAGCGTTTTGACGAAATTGATTCGCACTCCCAGCTATAAGTGAACGACAAGCGGCGTGTGTGTTTGCGCTAGTGCCTTTAAGGTGGTCGTTAATTGGAGACAATCGTTGTTGGCATAGTAAACAAGTGGAGATGATTTGAAAGAGTGTTTTTTCTGCGTTCATTCACAGATGACCCGATATAAACAGGCTCAGTTTGCCGATGAGGATAGCAGCAGCATTGGTTCAATACAAATGAATGAAACCACGCGAAGTCCGTCGATGCACATTCGTTACCACACGGCCAGAGGGACATCACTATGGCACGCTCGGAGCAAGCTCGAAAAGGTACTCATTGTACTGATGTTGATATCGGTACTGACAATTGTCGTGCTGATTGGACTACTGACAACCGAGAACACTAGGATACTGCACGTACAGCCCCATGTGGACTCCAACATGTACAAAGGTGAGTGGGACACTGAAGATGGTGGGGTAGATATGATTATTTTGTTTGTTACTTTTTGTTGAGGTGACTGATGTGTAAGGAACGGATATTTGCTGTTTATCAGTTCATTCACATTTCTTGATTTTTTTCCTATGTGTACAAGTTCATATCAAAATATCAAGACATCGGTGCATTTTATTCTAATGAAATATAAGGTATATGATGTTGGTTTGTCCACTTTTTTGAGTGCTCTAGTTCAGCGCACCTGTGTCAAATCAGGTATTCGAATGATTCCAAACATATAAATAAATTGTTTTTTTCATGATTTACAGTGGTTTTATAGAATATTTTTACAGATTCGCATGTTTTGAAGGTTCATGAAGACCACCTTCTATGGGTGTCAATGCGCCCCTCATTTGAGCTAACTTTCAATCAACCACCAGACGATTCTTTGGGACGTATTCAGTCCTTTTCTGGATTATAACACATACAAATATTGTAAACATAATGCTTGCACACCGTTTGTATTAGATGTATATATCTAAATCATGAAATTAATGCATCTCGATGACCTCAATTCTGATCATGGTTTTTCCGATGTCTGTCTGGTTAGTCCACATGATTACTTACTTTACTTTTACTTACTTTTGGCGATTATCGATCCAGCATACGTCGCCATGTTGCTAAGTCTTGGGCTGCTGTCCTCCACTCTCTCACCCACTGCGCTAATACCCACTAGGGATTGCATTACCGTGCCAAAATTTCAATAATCGATTATTCGGTAATGAAAATTTCACTACCGATAAAACCGGTAAATTACCGGTAAAAAAAATATTGAAAATTATCATTTTCTTGAAGAATCGCCTTTTATCGATTGATTAGTTTACAGGAAAACGATTTGCAAGTTTTTCAACTTAGTTTGTTAGTTAATGTAACACACAGCGACCCAATTAAAGTTACTTTTGTCGTCTTCCAATCTGGATCGGATCTTATTAACGAAATTTCCAGAAGAGGAAAACGCACGTTCAGAGCCCAATGATGTTGGGGGTACAGTACGAAGAGCATCGAATAGCAAGCCAAGTATTTGCCTTTGATGCTCTCTGTACGAAAACTGTTGGCTGAGGGTTTTCATCGTTCGTTTATAGACGTTGAGCTTGGGCTGGACGTTGATACCTTTAATTGCTGCAATCGTTGTTCAAGTTTTCCTTGACGCTAAACTATTCTGCAGATTCAGCATCTTCCAATGGATTTCCTTCTCTCCTGTTGTGTAACTACTGAATCATTACAATACTCTCCAAATTTAATCAAGTCACGAACGATTTAAAATGTCGGCTTGATCAATGCAGTCCGTGACGTTTGATAGAATACGCCGAAGTCATCATAAATTGTGTCACGACCACGAACAGAATGAGTATTCATTAGGGTTCCAATGAATGTATGGGAAAAAAATTGACCCTAAAATTTTAAAAAGTTACCCCATACAAAATGTTTACCACCTCGAAAAAACACCCTATACAAAATATCAGCTCAATCGCACTTAAGAGAGAGTGGCGCAAAGTGGCAAAGTCTGAGTTTTTTTGAAAATAGAAAAACCAAGAAAACCAAGGGGAGAGCAAAGGAAATCGGGGGTTTAGAAAAAAAATTTTTGATGCCAAATGTCTTAAAATTGCATGAAACGTCGAGATCTAGTGTCATCTCGGATTTTTTTTTGTCAAAAATCGGCACTCTGTGACTTTTTTTTAGCGAATACGAAACGAAAAGTATGGTTTATGGTCCCAATAAACACAGTTATCTCGATTTTTCATTCGGAACATGCTACAAAACGTTGATTTGCACGATAATATTAAATAGCTCATTCGGACTTAAGGAAGAGTGGCGCAAAGCAGTCAAAGTTTGAGTTTTTTAAAACCCAAAAATCACCGGAAATCGGGGTATTGAAAATTTTTCGAGGTGGTGAACATTTTTTATGAGGTAACTTTTTGAAATTCGAAATGACCATTTTCATTGGCACGCTAGTATTCATATATGCAAACAAATCTGCATATACGAAACGTTTCTCTGAAATCCTTTAAATCAGGGCTTCAAGCAGCTGCTTCAAAATTTCTGATAGTTGCTCCGATATCTGTTCTAGCATGAATTGCAATACGACGTCAGCTTCAAAAAGAGTGCAGTTCTTCTGGCATAGCAGTTCAACATCGACCAGAACTGGTTGGAGGACATCTATCAATTCCTTTATCGCTGTCAGTTCTTCATCGCTGAAACTTACCATGTGTCTCGTTTTCAGATCGAGCAGCAATTTTTGAGCTGAAGCTCAGAGATCGTAGAATCAGCGCAACACTGCCAGTTGGTTTGTTCGATCTCATCTTAATCTCAAGTAATATTTCAAAGCAGCATAAAGGCGAATGTTATTTAAGGGCTAAAAATGAAAATTACCGAAATTACCGGTTATTGATTGTAAAATTACCGGCAATTCGGTAATGAAAAATGACCCGGTATTACTGGTAAAACCGGTAACGGTAGAACCGGTTAACAATCCCTAACACCCACTGCGGTAATACCCACACCGCAGTTTTCTTCAAGCGTGTGTTCCCCAGGTTAGAGGCGGCTCAAACAACGTCTTTCTCGGAGCGAGCGGCTGATTTATCAAATGCTGTGTCTCGACAGCTATATCCAAGACGACAGACCCGTCTGCGAGACTAGGTATTGTAGCCTTAGTAAGGCGGAATACTGAATGAGTATTACTACGAACAATCAAGTTTATAATACGGACCGGAATAATCGGTATAGACCCAGGAAAACGCACGAGGGCAATGATTATTGTCCACATGATTACTATGGTTAAATTGTTTTTAGTTTTTTAGTTTTGGTTATCCAATGGTGACCCATATTGTCCCCGAACAACAAAGTAATTTAGAATGCGAATTAATCGCTAAAATGAAACAAAATATCTGTTTAACTCTTTTAGAATATGAGGGGCTCAGAATGAGGGGTGTAAGTGATTTGATCGATTTCTCTTCATCAACTTTCTCTTTAGTTGATAACTCAACTGCAAATACGTTGACTTTGCTATAGAATCTGATAGATGAGGTTCTGACCTATTTTCCACATCGTCAAATACAGCTGGGAATGTGTTTGTTATGACCACAAGAGAGAGTCGATGTAGAGCAATCGATGATGTCACTTACACCCCTTTCATTTTGACCCCTTCATATGTGAACAGACGTCCAAACTGATGATCTGTCGATGCACGCAAAATTACATCCGAATGACTACCGAGAGAGCAATTTCTGTTTTTGTTTATTATTTTCAACAGTCGACAGTTTCGTGCATAACAGGGTGTCCCGAATAGATTCATATGTTTTAAGAATACGGTGGTGAAGAAGTATCAATTAATTTTTAATTGAAATATCGAAATTTGCCACCCCTGTTCATTTTAACAGCATTTCCCCTATTACCTCTTTCGATATCACTCGATGAATATTATATTATTTTCCCGAACTCGATGAAGTAGACACAGAAAATGTTTATTTTCAAATAGCTGACGAACTTCGTCCCGTCCAAAATTATTTTTTTGATATGAATTCTTTCGAACATTCACGTTTTCACAATTAGCGAACGCTCGTGGATTCTTTAGCAGAACACTCCATTGGTATATCTTCTTATTCGCTCTTTTTACAATTTGTTTTTACTATAAATTTCCTATTATTCTTACCAAAACTCGTCTTTATAATATAAATTTATTTTCAGACAGAATTATCGTTCAAGATTCATGATTCACTTTCTTGTTCCCCGTTACGTAGAATACATGTTTGATATAGAAAGGTTCAAATTTTTTCTCACCATAACATTGATCTACGGGAAAAGACAATTATAAAAAAATAAAGACGGCCTAAATCGAACCATTCCTTCCTCAGGCTTTACGCTTACCAACACATTTAGTCTTCCATTTGTATTTATATAAAGGATCATCACATTAGGGAATTGCCATTCGTGTGAACGAACCCTTAAAAATTTTAATGATCTGTCAACGTCAAGACGTTAGTCAAAGCCATCATTTTCATCATGTCGAAGTACACGAACGAGTAACGCATAATAGTTATTAAAAATTACTACCGAAACTCGTAGTCGGTGGTCGGAATTTTGAGAGCGCTTACTCCTATTTTCGGTCGTAATAATCGTTCCAGCCGGCAGTCTGTGCATAGTTTAGTGACCAAATTTGAGTCTACATGTTCGCTGTTGTTTTCCCGTGCCAACGGAAAGTCGCCCCGTACGTAGCAACGAAAATATTGCAACCGCAAATGTATCCATCCGAAATGACATAAATCAGTCCATTGCACGACGTTCTCAAAATTTGGGCATCTCACAAACCTTTTATTTATTTATTTATTTATTTTGGCCTCACGTCTTTACAACATGGCCTGATTCACAATTTTTCATCAATTAACTCGGTTCGTGGCTATCTCTCTCCAATTCCGCGGGCACCCCGTGCTCACCATGTCACGCTCCACTTGGTCTAACCACCTTGCTCGTTGTGATCCTCTTCGTCTCGTATCAGCTGGATTCCCGTTGAACACAATTTTTGCAGGATAGTTGTCCGACATTCTTGCAACATGTCTTGCCCAGCGTATCCTTCCAGCTTTGATCACTTTCAGGATACTGGGTTTTTTCGCCTCCATACGCCGTCCTGCTGTACACCGCCGAAGATGGTTCTTAACACCCGCCGTTCAAAGACTCCGAGTGCTCGCAAGTTCTCTTCGAGCATTTTTCAAGTTTCGTGCCCGTAGAGGACAACCGGTCTTATGAGCGTTTTGTATTTACAGGGAACATTTCGCACAACTGCTAAGTCTGTTCGACGCTAAGTGTTTGTGGAGACCATAGTAGGTACGATTCCCATTTATAATGCGTTTCCGGTTCTCGCGATCTCGCGGTGTGCGCTGTACATATCAACTACAGGTTTAAACTCCTCCTGTTAACCGATCTGGGCCTTGAAATCTTGAAAAATGATGATGATATTGATGTCATGTTTTGGGCAGCGTTCGTATTCGCGTTCCATCTGCGCGAATTCGTCTTTGTCATCATCGGAACTTGCAAGGTGATGGCTGTGCACGTTAATGATGCTCTTAATCCTCAATCTGCACATTCTTGGGTTAATTGGCCACCAACCAATCACACGCTTCTGCATATTGCCCACCCACCCACAATGAAAGCTGTACCTAGCTCGTTAGTGTTGCCGCAGCTTTGGTAGATGGTATGACCAACGCGAAACGTTCGTACTGTAGAACCTCTTCAACACACTTCCTGCAGCGCTACGATGTCAAACTTGCGGTTTTTCAATAGTTCAGAAAGCACACGAGGACTTCCGATGAAATTGAGAGATCGACAATTCCATGTTTCCAATCGTTAGTTCGTTTTCGTCGCCTGGGTCTGTGTCGATTAGTCCGGTTCAAATCTTCTTGTGTATCGTTCGTTGCTTGGTGTTTTAGTGGTGCGGCTTGCAAAGCCTGCGACCAAATCCACTATCTCGCAGGAGGACCATCGCGATACTGCTGCTTTACGTCCCGAGTTCCTGGTGGTACTCGGGACGTAAAGCAAAGACGCTGGGCAAAGACGCTTTTAGCAGCGTCAATTCGCTTAGAGGGGCTGTTTCCGGGTTTTTTGTGGCTTTTCTTGGAGACTGGTAATGCCCATCGCTCATCCCACCACAGTGCAAGCCAGAAAAACGATCAATGACGATAGAACTTATGACTCGAACGGGAATCGAAGCCGAAGCCCTCATATTGGCAAGCGCAATGCTTACCACTAGGACAGCGGTACTCAACCTTTTTTTCAGATGGGCCACAAACACGTAGTAGTCATGGTGTCGCGGGCCGCTTGTTTCTAAGACACGACCACATTGTTAACGTAGGAATTATGAATGCCGAAAAACAAACATTATAGTAATTCAACGATGAAACTTTTTAGCACAAATGTTTGGTAGCACTGGAGGCCGTTGAATGATTGCTCTCACTGAGGGAGAGGTTTCACTATTTGCGAATGTTTCGCAAACTTCCAGTTTCCACAGAAGAACACAGCACACACCGCTGAAAATAGCTTTTTCACACATGCGTTGCACTTTGATGACATTTTAAACCCTGAAACAATGCCCGAAATCACGAAAAATTAATTGATCGATCGGAATGTCACCAATAAATCATTCACGATTTATTAGTCATCTTGCTAGTGACCATTTGGCAGCGTCAGCGACAGCATTCCAAATGGTCTTTGTCAAGGCCCAGTGTTTTATTTAGTTTTCCAAATTGGCCTTTTTTTAAGGCCAGAGGCGTATTAACTGAGGAAGTCTGAGAGTCTGAGAAAGCCTCTATAATTCAAAACATCATCATCATTACACCAATAAATCCGAACACGCTCTCAAATTCACAGAATCTCTCTTTCACCATAAATTCTACAATTTGTATGTGTGATTCAATTATACGCAACAAACCTCACATATCTGTATGAAAACTCGCACCATGTTAGAGTTCATACCGTTATGTGAAGATTGGTTATATTTTTAATATTTTTTATGCTTAACTTGTGCAAGCTCTGCACGTTCGTTCAATGGTAGCAATACAGAAACTGAAACCAGCCAGGGTAAGCACGGCAAAGAGATGTTAGCGCTCGAATCCTTGCTGCCCAAATGTTACCATCTCGTTTTCGAAATTTTCAACTTGCACTCCAGTACAGATGCAAGAATGATGTGGTGCAAAAATAAAGAAACACTCTCCACCAGACGGCATGAAAATCAACACAGTGTCTCCACCGAACATACATCACTCTGTGGATACCGGTCTTTCATTTGTCCTTTCTATCGAGCAAAACCGCTATGTCTGTAATCAGTATTGAGAAATAGATGCTTCAATTTATTCGGCTTTAACCTCTATTTGGAAAACTAAACTAAACTCTGAATCATGAATGTTGTGGAATCGCTTGTTTATACTCGATAAATTAAAAAACGCTGCATTTTCCAGTTCTGTTTCATAAAATCGTGTTCTGTTTTCCGATTTTGCACCATTACTGAAAGATGTAACCCTACGTAAAAAAATAGTTGATGATTTCATAGGTTTTCGTTATTGTTACACATTAAAAATAGTTCCAAAGAAAGTAGCACCAGATGAGCCAACCAGAAAACTCTGCCGGGCCGCAGGTTGAGTATAGCTGCACTAGGACATGTGGACCACATCTCCCAAATCTTATTGTGGCGTATTTTGGGAAAAGATCTTGGGCTACATCCTCACAAGGTCAAATTGACTCAAGAACTGAAGCCACTTGACCAGATTATGTTTGGCCAGAGTTGGAAGATCTTAACATCAAAGATATGTGGTGTCAACAAGACGGTGCCAATTGCCACCTGCCACACAGTGTACGTTACAATGGATTCATCGAGAAGTTTATAAGGTAACACAGTAAAACTATTTTTTGTTTTGCAAAATTCAATTTTCTTATTCAACATAATTGCTTTCGAGGGCGATACAGCGAATATAGCGATCTTGCAACTTTTCGATACCATTTTTATAGTACTCTTTCGGTTTTTCCTCAAAATAGGCGGAAAAGCGGTCGAAGCACAATGTTTGCTTGATATATCGTTATTTCCAGAATCCTAAGCACGAAAAATCATGACTTTCACCTGGTGAAGCCTGCCCATCCACTGGCGTACCATGAGCTACTAAAACTGGGTGAAACGGTGAAATCAAATCGCTACAGATTACGAATGAATTTGATGAATTTCAATTTTGCATTGATGGAAAAAAGACTGAAAATTACACCAAAATTAGAAAATTAGAAAATTAATAAGTCAAATATTTTCACAAGGAAGACATCCCTCTGTTGAGTGCCAATTTGATAATCGATAATCCATGTGACAGTTGGTTGTTCCTGTAGGAATGGTTTCATTTTTGGTGTTTTTTATTATATATATATAGGAAAACTGGAGAATACTGAGTTTCTCTTGTTTATGCTGGAACATGTGGCTTCCAAGAGTAAGTTGATTTTCAGATCTCGTTTCATTCTAAGACAATATCCGATGTTAAAAATAAGTGAATTAAATAATAATAATTTCATAGTCCTACGTCAATAATGCAATCGTGTCTTAGATACAATCATCTATGATTAATAGATTTTTTTTCTTAAAAATGCTATAAATATCCTTTATTTTGACTCTTCAACTTTCTTATGGCTATAGATTATAAGTACAGGAAAACCTGTTTTTGTGCGGTTTTTTTTGCGATTTTTTTTTGTGCGGTTTTTTGTGCGGTTTTTGTGCTTTTTTTGTGCTTTTTTTGTGCGGTGTATGAAAAGAAACATATTCGACGATCGTCCATTTAATTTTTTTCGATGGTTTATATTTCAGTGCGAAAAAGGCATATTTGCGTCTAAATTATCCACTCCTTAAATCATTTCCATCCTTCCATCAAATGCTCCAAGTTGCGGATGGCATAATTGCTAACAGCAACAAGTTTCAACATACAACTAAAAGCACAACACAGCCACGAGCAACCGAAAAGGCAGACTGTCCTATTGCAAAGCAGGAAAACAAAAGGAAATTTGAGTTATTTTCTCGGGGGAAAACTTTTTTTTATTCGACCCTATTAGGGATTGTTAACCGGTTTCACAGTTACCGGTAATTCGGTAATACCGGATCATTTTTCATTACCGAATTACCGGTAATTTCAGAATTAATAACCGGTGATTTCGCTAATTTTTATTTTTACAGCTTAAATAATATTTGCCTTCATGCCACTTTCGAATATTACTCGAGAATCAAAATAAGATCGAACAAACCCAACTGGCAGTGTTGCGCCGATTTTTCTTCTTCAATGGCACTAACGTTCCTAGAGAAACTTCGCCGTCTCAGCGTAGTATTACTTGCGTCATTTTTTATTAGTACTTAGTTAAGGTTTCTATGCCAAATAACACGCCTTGAATGCATTCTGAATGGCAAACTCTAGAATACGCGTGATCACAGTGCAAGTCGGAGGAAATTTCTTTGACGAAAAATTCCCCCGACCAGAACGAGAATCGAACCCGAACACCCGGCATGTTAGTTATGACGCTAACCACTCGGCCACGGGAGCACACACACACACACACACACACACACACACCGATTCTACAATCTCTGAATACTTTGAAACTCTGAAAATTCTGAAATTGAAAACTGAAAGTTCAAAAATCGCTACCTGATTTGAACATGAAGCACAGGATAAGCTTCAGCGATGAAAAACTGACAGCGATAAAAGAATTGAACGGGAGGAAGTTTCAGCAGCGACTGGAGAAAACGAAAGAAGAAAGAAACGGAAAAGTAAAAGGAGACGCCTTTGGTTCTGGAGCCAGGAAGCGATCCGAACCAACTAAGGAAAAATTGAAAGAAAACTGACGTAAAAATTCAGGAAGAGTTGATAGAAATCTGAAGTCAAAGTTGAAAGAGAGCTGAAGTTAAAGTTAAAAGAAGAAGCAAAGAGAGTGATAGAAAAGCTAACAGAAGTAAAGTGAAGTGGAAATACGTGGAGTGTAGTCGTTCAGTACGACTAAAGCCGTATCTAACGAGTCCTCATTGAAAGGACTGCAGAAAAACGTTTCGTATATGCAGATTTGTTTGCCTATATGAATAATCATTTTGCTCGTGCGTCACAACCACGATTAATGATGACTTCGGCGTCTTCTATCAAACGTCACGGACTACAATGATCAAGCAGACATTTGAAATCGTTCGTGACTTGATGAAATTTGACGATTATGGTATTGATTCAGTAGCTAGACTACAGTAGAAAAAATCCACTGGACGTTTCAGAATCTGCAGAACAGTTGAGCATCAAGGAAAAACTTGAACCACGGTTGCAGCAATCTAATATATCAACATCCAGTCCAAGCTCAACGTCTATAAATGGATTGATGAAAACCTCCAGACAAGAGTTTTTGTACATTTTGTTTTGTACAAATACAGGTCGGACTCGATTATATATAATCGCAATTTCACTTTCAACGTTAATTTTCGAATCCAATACATAATCAAATCACAAAAAAAGCTATTTTTCTATTAATGTTTAATTAAAAAATTGTTTTCTTGAGATTCGATTATGTATAGGACTTGAAAATAATTGTTCAAAAAAATGGTCGACTATATATTATATAATCGAGTTCGACCTGTACGTGAAAATGGTATTCGATGCCCTTCGTGCTTACGCCCAACATCATTGTACTCTGAACGTGCGTTTTCCTCTTCTGGAAATTTCGTTAATGATATCCGATCTAGATTAGATGACGACAAAATTTACATTATTTGTGTCCTTAAGCATTACTTTAACCAACTGGTTTTACCGGTAATGAAAGGTTCATTACCGAATAACCGGTTATTGAAATTTTGGCACGGTAATGCAATCCCTAATCCCTATCTGCCAAGTTTTGGCTTTGAAATGTTCTGAGAGTGTGATGGATTGATGTGGCTAAAACATCAACCAAATATTGTTTTACAAACTCATGTTTTTATAAATAACGAAGTATTAACCTATTTCCGTTTGAGCGCTCGGAAATTAATTTTGTTGTAACCGATAGGACTAGGTTATAACTCTTACCAGTTTTCAGAATATTTTTTAAGAATTCGATAGAATTTTTCCGATACCTGAATGTTGGCTTTCCGTTATTATTTTCCTTTTTATTAGGCTGTCAAAAAAGTCCTGCGGTATTTTTTTTGAATTTTCATTTGTTCATAAAATTAGTTACAATAATCTGCTTTAAGTCAAATATGCGCCGTTTTGTTCGATGACTTGTTCCCAACGAGATGCCAACTTCATAATACCCCTGTTATAGAAGTTCGCTTCCTTATTGGCAAAAAACTCGGATAGCCAATTTTCACAGGCCTCTTTTGTGGCTAACTTCAGACTACCTAGCTCGTTCGCCATGGACAAAAAACAGGTGGTAGTCACTTGGTGCAATGTCCGGACTATACGGCGGATGCAAAAGAACCTCCCATCCGAGCTCCCGGAGCTTCTGGCGCGTCACCAAAGAAGTGTGTGGCCTGGCGTTGTCCTGATGGAAGACAATGCGGCCTCTGTTTATCAAAGATGGCCTCTTCTTCATGAGTGCTACCTTCAAGCGGTTCAGTTGTTGGCAGTACAGGTCCGAATTCAGCGTTTGGCCATAGAGAAGCAACTCATAATAGATTATTCCTTGACAATCCCACCAAACACACAGCAGAACCTTTCTGGCCGTTAATGAGGGCTTGGCCACCGTCTGAGCCGCTTCAGCGGTCTTCGACCACGACCGTTTGCGCTTCACGTTGTCGTAAGTGACCCACTTTTCATCGCCAGTCACCATCCGCTTCAGAAACGGGTCGATTTTGTTGCGATTCACATGCGTCGATACGGTCAAAGATGTTTTTTGCGTCAACGTGTGTGGCACCCATACATCGAGCTTCTTTGTGAATCCAAGCCTCTTCAAATGGTTAATAACGGTTTGATGACTTATCCCCAGCTCTTGGCCGATACTACGGCTGCTACTATGCCGGTCTTTCTCGGCTAATTCAGCGATTTTGTCGCAATTTTCGACGACAGGCCTTCCGGAGCGTGGCGCATCTTCGACGACCTCTACACCAGAACGAAAACGTTGAAACCATCATTGTGTGGTGGAAATGGAAACTGTATCGGGTCCATAAACTGCACAAATTTTATTGGCAGCTTGAGATGCATTTTTGCCTTTGTCATAGTAGTACTGTAAAATATGTCGGATTTTCTATTAATTTGGTCCATTTTTGCGACACTATAACTCACGAACGACTTAACCAAACAATACACTGTCAAGGACTATATTATAGCGCGCAAAAATATCCTTCCAACAAGCTATAGTATGACTCGATACAATGAATACAACTAGAACTACGCGCTTACAACGACACCTCGCGGAAATACCGCAGGACTTTTTTGACAGCCTAATATATTGCGATTCGCCATAAATCCAAACACTTACCCCCAACCACTGATTAAATCCAGTTTTCGCTTCTCCGGTTAATTACAGATGGCGACGTAACGCTGCCTTGCTTGAACAAGCATTGCGTTTTCGCAGCGAGCGAAATCCTTCATTCGATTGACGACTCTGTGAACCCATGCGACGATTTCTATGGCTACGCCTGCAACCAGTGGATCAAAAATAATCCCATCCCCGATGCGAAATCGATGTGGGGCACTTTCGGTAAACTGGAGCAGCAAAATCAACTGGTCGTTAAGAATGTGCTCGAGCGACCCGAGGCAGAATTCAAATCGAAAGCTGAAAAGAAGGCGAAACTTTATTACCAATCATGTCTGGATGAGGACGAAACGATGGAGAAACTTGGCGCGGAACCGTTGCTCAAGTTGTTGAGGAATATCGGAGGATGGAATGTGACTGCGAATGCCAGTGGTTTTCAGGTGAGCCAATGGTCACTGCAAAAGACGCTGCAAACGTTGCAGATTAAGTACAACATGGGTGGGTTATTCGGATGGGCGGTTGGGGAGGACGACCGCAATTCTAGTAAACATATCATACAGGTAAATTCGTTGCTGTGGTTTGTCATTACAAATTCTCAGTACCTTTACTGCGCTCTACAGATCGATCAAGGTGGGCTCACGTTGCCATCGAGGGACAACTATCTGAACAAAACCGCAAACGCCAAAATCCTTACAGCCTATTTAGATTACATGACCAAGGTAGCGGTTCTTTTGGGTGCTGACGAAGCGGATGCTCGACGACAAATGGCGGATGTTATCACGTTCGAAACGGAATTGGCCAATATCACTACTCCTCAGGATATGCGCAGGGATGAGGAAGAAATGTACCATTTGATGGAGGTCACGACGCTACAGGAAAAGGCGCCGTTCATAAATTGGCGTGATCATTTCGAGGAAGCGTTTCGGCTGGTGAAAAGGAAAATCACAGAAAAAGAGAAGGTTGTCGTGTACGCTCCGGAATATCTACAAAAGTTAAATGTACTGATAAGCGAGTACAATTCAACAGATGAGAAGAAAACGTAAGTATTGAGTGTGTCAAGATTCACTATGAATTTAATTGATATTCTTTACAGCATCCTGAATAACTATTTGGTCTGGCAAACAGTGCGAACACTAACAGCTTGCCTATCGAAAGCTTTTCGGGATGCATACAAGGGGCTTCGAAAGGCATTGATTGGATCCGACGGAGGCGAGGAACCTTGGAGATATTGTGTGAGTGACACCACAAATGTTCTGGGATTTGCTATTGGCGCTATGTTTGTGCGAGAAGTATTTCACGGAGAGTCAAAGCCACGGGCGGAAGAGATGATCAACGAGGTTCGTTCCGCGTTCAAGGATAACCTGAGGGGTTTGGTTTGGATGGATAATGAAACGCGACGGATGGCAGAAGAGAAGGCTGACGCCATTTCTGATATGATTGGATTTCCCGATTACATCCTTAATCCAGAAGAACTTGACAAGAAATATCAAGAGTTGTCAATCGATCCGAAGAAATATTTTGAGAACAATCTGAATTTCAACATTTATAGTTTGAGGAAAAATCTCGAAAAACTCGATCAACCGGTTAACAAAACTCGCTGGGGAATGACACCACCGACTGTCAATGCCTATTACACTCCGACCAAGAATCAGATTGTGTTTCCCGCAGGGATTCTCCAATTACCCTTCTTCGATATGAAAAATCCCAAAAGCCTCAACTATGGCGCAATGGGTGTTGTGATGGGTCATGAGTTGACGCATGCTTTCGATGACCAGGGTCGAGAGTATGATAAATATGGTAACCTACACCAATGGTGGAACAATAAGACTATTGAACGGTTCAAAAAACAAACTGATTGCTTCAACGAACAGTACAGTGCTTATAAGGTGAACGGGAAAAATCTTAACGGCAAACAAACTATGGGAGAAAATATTGCCGATAACGGTGGTCTTAAGGCTGCCTTCCATGCCTACATTAAAAACGAAAAGTTCAGCACTTCGGAAACCGACACCCTTCCACTGCCGGGTTTGAATATGACGCATCGACAGCTGTTCTTCGTATCGTTTGCGCAGGTTTGGTGCTCCGCAGTCACTGACGAAACTACAACGTTGCAAATTGAGAAGGACCCCCACTCTCCTCCTATGTATAGGGTGATTGGATCGCTGTCAAATTTGAACGAATTTTCGGACACCTTCAAGTGCCCGTTGGGTTCGAGGATGAACCCGGTTCGGAAATGTGAGGTGTGGTAGAGTGGAACATCTCTTCGATTTGTTACGGAAAGTATTAGAGTGTGATTGCAGAGAAAAAAAAAAAGAAATGAAAGTGTTATTACAATTGTAATATAATTTCCTTCTTCCGATGTACAAAAGAATTCAGTTTTTTAGTTTATCTATTTTATATATGTATACTACTTTATACGTTTCTAAGATAAGCATTACCAAACTAATCCACAATGCCAAAATGTCCAAAGAACATATGTAAAGTGAATAAAATCACTCATTCGGTCAATGTCACCTATGTTATTGATCTAAAGGTGCAACAGAATTTCAATATATAATGTAAACGTATTGATGCTGCAGTTTCTAGTAATCCAACTCCGAAATGCCCATGATATAAAGTGTGATTGGTGAGAGCGTGCTCTGTAAAAGATATTATTCTGATTTTCATTAATCTATACAGTAATCTTTTGTGGCAACTTCAGGAAAAACATAGCAATTTTTATTTTCGCCCGAAAAATGCGGCATACGTCTCAAGCTAAGTGGGTATGTGGGCAGGTAAACTCATATATAACAAGAAACATTGTAAATTTTTGTATTATGGCTATGAACTAGAACTTCCTCGTTCAATTAAGGTTTCCAAGTGAATGTGATAGAATTTGAAATTGAAATAAAACACAGGGATTTTGGTTGATCAATCGTATGGAATAGTTTTGAATCAAATCGGCATTGCAAATACATGAAAGTAGAGGGCACTTTTGCTCCCACCGAAATGTGTTCCCTAACAGAGACTTCTAAACCAAGCTGCCCGGGGGAAATAGGCATTGAAAAATATATGCAAGTAGGGGGCATTTTTGTATTTCAAGTAAGGCGAGTGATACGATTAATTCTAGAAAATAAAATTTAAATTTGGAACTTTAATGTTGATTGCTTCGTGAAATGTCATATCAATGACCGATTGTGTATTGTGAAAAATTTAGCATATGTGTAAGTGTAAAATTGCATTTGTGTTAAAAATGACTTGATATATGAAACGAATTATTTAATTTTTCATAAATAAAAACCAAGGTGTATTCTCTCTCGAGAACGGGTCGTTTGGTTTAAGCTGTCTGTTTTGTTGTGTTCATTTTCACACAAAGAAAGTTTATACGGCGATAAAAATTAGAAATGTGAAGAAATATTAGAAAACGTGATTTCCCATATGCTCTACATATAGCATTAGTATTAGTCCAATTAAAATTCGTATTGGGTCGAACAAACACTCAGAAAGTAAAGATTATAAAAGAAAACTACCTTTTCCTTTTCAAATATCTATATTAAAGTAACATGTTTTTACTGATGAGAAAAATTGATAATTATGTTCGGTATTGGTAATTATCTTATATTAGTTTTTTCTTCATTTCATCCATACGTAACACAGAAGGCATCTCGTCTTGGATCACAGAGGGCGGTTTTCATCATATCTCGTTCCACTTCGGTATCTTTTATCTGATACGCACCATCTAGCGACTGTTTACCATCCTTCTGTCATCATCACTCGGTAAATACTGGTGGAGTGAAAAAAATACCCAACAACCAAACAGAACGGCCCTTTTCAGGGTCACCAAATCGTTATCAAAGAGTTTAACGATGTAATTCTTCAATTATATCCAAAATCTAGGGATAGCCTAACTGAATCCTACGTCAACCATGCGGTCGTGTATCGGACACAACCATCCTGTGACTTTTTTTCATCCCATTTGTTTATTTTATCAGTAACCATTTTTATGTGTTTAAGAGTATTCCTATCTTATCGATTCACATTCATTTATTACACAGTAGCCATTCAGGCGTAAGAGTATTCCTATTCTATCGATACACATGTCGCCTTTTTCTGCGTATGAATATCCCTATTTTTCAAATTTACACAGTTGATCCACACCCAGCGGGACTGTTGATATGAGGCTTCCATTGTTGTGTTATAAATAGCACCAATTATCGATGCATCCGACCGTAACGTAAGCGGTAAGGGACTGGGATTACCGTCACATGATGATTGTAGCGTGGACATAGTAGCTAGAATAACACACAAAGATGGTCAGTTGAGGGCCTTGAGTTATGAGTTCATGATCGTCCGCTTAGTAGCGGATACGCAACCAATTAGACTATGAAGACCCTCTATATCATTCAAATGAACAATGTGATTTTTGAATTGTACTCCGATTTTAGATGTAATGTAATGATAATGGTGGTTTTTATGTTGGTCCCAAATACATCGAGGGTTGTTGGTTTGTTGGCATGACCTCAGGTTTAAAACAACCCTCATAAAAATAATTTGATAGTGTCAAGTCACATGATTTCGATGGCCTAAATTGCCTGGTGGCTCTGGTAATCCGGTAATGGCGGATTCTTCGGCTGAAGGAGGCCTCGTTGTTGATGGCTCAGAAGCTCAGAAATTTCGCCCTTACGTCTTGAGAAAGACCAAACGATGTTGACGTTTGGATGTTTGTTCCAATAATTAGGAACACTTCTAAATACTCATGAATTCGTTCTCGCGATGCTTCACATTGAAAGGTTGGATTTGAAATGAATATGGAATTAACGACGTTTAACACTCGAAGGTTGGAATTAGAATGACAAATATTGCATTGGTAGGAAGGAATTCGCATGCTGTTCCATCTTCGTTGTTATTCGTTATATTTTATGCTGTATTCGGGTTTTGCTGCTGTTAGTAGTTGTGTTATGTCATACGTTCCATTCCGGAAGGAGAGGCTTGGATGGGACAAAGGATAGAAATGGAAATAGAAAGCTACTTTATTGGATACTTTCTCCTTTTTCGCGATATCGGTCGAAACCCGGACTTAATTAGGAAGCGTTGAACGCAATCAATCGGAATTGGAACCGGCGTTAACGCATGATGGCGGTGCATACAGCTCGTGAACATATCTCCATGAGCTGCCCGGTATCCGTGACGAGGACATGTAAGGGAATGGATTTCCAGACAACCTCTCGTGGTGGAAAGGAATCAAAAAATATATTTCTCATTTGATCATCCGTCTTGGAAAAGAGTATTGCGGGAACAAATTCACCAAGGCGCGTTAATCGCTCATCTCTCACAATAACCTCTAATGAAAGTTTCAATTCTTGGATGGGAGGCAACTTCAAATCGATTCGTTCGAATCTGGATGATATCACGTTGTAAGAAAATCTCAGAAAGAATCTGACAATTCCATGGGGCTTTCGAAAGGAACTTATGTAACTCACATATTGAAGGGTCTCGTGGATCAAGTGGTTTGGAATATGGTACAGGCATCCAATTTACCAAATTATCATCTGAAGATCGATTGGGTTCATTATTATGGTTTTCTTAGAAAAACCATAATAATGAAGAAGAATAGAAGACGGCTCATTTCTATGATTCTTAGCTATCGTTTGAGGCACATTGAGGCACATCTGAATGCTCTGCTCTGGTATACGCAATTGGGGAAGAGTAAGACAGCGGTTATCACTCAACTTGGTCACTCGGTCTATCATCAAATTGCCCATCAGCAAGTTGGAATAAACGTCTACTGCTTTTTCGATGGCCTTCGTAGTTATTGCGACTCACCACAGACATTTTCTGCTTCCCCGGTACTGTTTTTGAGATGCGATGTGCACCGCAAAAAGAAATTGTTCTCATCAGTAGATCTGAAAAACATTGAAAAGAGTCGGAATAAAGTGCTGAAAGAAGACAAGAGCACCGGAAATTTTTCGACGCTGAAATCCCAATGCCGCCGGCTGATAAAACAATATTCCAGAAAATTTTTGGTTTTGAGCGACGAAAGTTACGTCCCTCTTTCGAAGACGCACATTCTCGGAAACGATCGATGCTATTCCATTGATAGTTATACTGCATCTCCGAACATAAAATATGAGTTTGAACATACGTTTGAATAGAAAGTGATGCTGTACATTGCCATTTCTGAGAGAGGTATTCGTAAGCCATGGCTCAAGACCTCCGGTTTAGCTATCAATCAAGATGTTACCAGTACGAATGTTTGAAGAAAATTTTGCTCCCGTTTCAACAAAAACATCATGCAGCTGGGCAATAGTTCAGCTAGCTTAAAATATTGCACGAAACGCTCTCATCTCAGTTACGTACACCCCAATACAGAAATGAAAGGCCTAGTCCTACGTCAAAACCGGGTGCAGTCCACTCTGCAGTGAGTTATCGCAGTTCAGTATCGTAGTTTATTTCATAGTTACGAGTCGAAGTTAGTATTATTTTGGATCAAATGAAGCATTTAAATGCGTGTTTGATCCAAAATTAACCAATTTGGTCCCTTTTTCGTTAATAGGTCCCAATTGGATCTAATTATTTGTTTAGAACATGTAACATTCGTTCAGGGGACCACAACAATTTTACGTTTGTTCGCTTGATCATTTCATCATTTCTAGCATGTTTGTACGTCCAAAGCGAGGATAATCTTCAAGCCTTGTCAAAACAAAGATGGCGTCGAAACAGCACGTGCTCCGCGAACGCATTGTACGGTTCTACGAAACGCATTTCCAGCAAGGAAAAAAGTTCACGTGGCACATTTTAAGGAAGAAAATGTACCTGTCAGTACGGTATATCGTATCCTGGCTTCCCTGAACGTAGCCTGCCTGCGTGACGCCGGTCGGAAATATGGCTGCTCCCACGTATTGATCCATCGGACCCTCAAGATATTTTCCGCTGTCTAAAACGCATATTCCAGGAAATGATAATTACTACTCCAGTGACAAGTCATCCACACCGCCTGAAGTGAAATACAAGTTCAAGCAAAAGTTTGAAAAAAAGGTTATGTTGTACATCGCCATTTCCGACCGGGGCATTTCAAAGCCTTGGTTTAAGCCGAGTGGTCTGACAATCAACCAACAAATCTATCGAGAAGAGTGCATCGATAAAATCCTGCTGCCGTTCCTGAACGAGCATCACGCGGATGGGAAGTACGTCTTCTGGCCGGACAAGCCGTCTTCCCATTACGCCAAGAAGACGCTGGCGTATCTTGAGGAGAAAAAGATACCATTCGTGCCGAAAGATCGAAACCCAACAAACTTGCCCCAGTGCCACCCAATAGAGGATTTCTTTGGCTCACTCAGTGCCCTAGTGTATAAAAACAATTGGAGGGCCAAGGGCACGAAGCAACTGACTTCAAGAATCCGGAATTGTATCCGGAAAATGGACGTAAGTGCCGTACTACATTCTTGTGAGAGCATCGCGACAAAGTTGAGTCGAACAGCAGACCACGGCCCTTACTCAAGCATTCACTGACATTTTTTTGAAGAAAATACATTATGTTATTAATAAAAAATACTGAAATCGATGAAAAAAAAATATTTTTTTTATATGTGATTGAAAAAATTTTCATTTTTTATTTAACACCCGTTATTCAGCATTGAAACCTCTTTTTTCGCGAATAAGTATCGTTTTCCAAAACTACTTTTACACGTATATTTTCCAATATCTACGTGATATTACGAGTTGCAATTTTGTGTGCGTTCATACGAAGGATGAAAACACTTAATATAGTCATACATTAGTTTTCACTAACGAATCATAGGTATAGCTCAGTAAACTTTTAAACCAGACTAGTATTTTGTATTTTTTCTTCGAACATACATCCTACTCCACCTTCATTGTTATAAAGGGTGTGTCACATCAAATTGCATCACGGAAAAAACGCTGTAGAAATTCGCCCAGTAGACCGATCCTTTTGAAAATTTTAGACAGTAAAATAAAAACTATTAAACAACTTTTGGCATTTTCTTTTTATTCATACTTCGAGCCCAAGCCCGTATGCTTCCTCCTTCCACCTTCCTCTTTACCCCGTCCATAAGGTTCTGTACAACGTCAGATTGTAGTTTTTTTTGAACAGAAATCCATTTTCTCTTGAAGTCCGCCTCCGATGTGCGTTGGGCGGGTTCATTTCCTTTGGCACGAAGGTGACCCCGTTGGCTTCGTACCACTCCAACACGTCCTTTGAATAGTGGCACGAAGCGAGATCCGGCCAGAAGATGGTCGGACCCTCGTGCTGCTTCAATAGTGGTAGTAAGCGCTTCTGTAAGCACTCCTTAAGGTAAACCTGCCCGTTTACCGTGCCGGTCATCTCGAAGGGGGCGCTCCGCTTTCCGCAAGAGCAGATCGCTTGCCACACCATGTACTTTTTGGCAAACTTGGATAGTTTCTGCTTGCGAATCTCCTCCGGAACGCTGAATTTGTCCTCTGCGGAGAAGAACAACAGGCCCGGCAGCTGACGAAAGTCCGCTTTGACGTAGGTTTCGTCGTCCATTACCAGGCAATGCGGCTTCGTCAGCATTTCGGTGTACAGCTTCCGGGCTCGCGTCTTCCCCACCATGTTTGCCTTTCGTCGCGGTTAGGAGCCTTCTGAACCTTGTATGTACGCAGGCCCTCCCGCTGCTTGGTCCGCTGGACGAATGAACTTGACAAATTCAGCTTATTGGCGACATCCCGGACCGAACTTCTCGGATCACGTCTAAACTGCTTAACTACGCGCTTGTGATCTTTTTCACTGACGGAGCATCCATTTTTGCCGTTCTTCACCTTCCGGTCGATGGTTAGGTTCTCGAAGCATCGTTTTAGTACTCTGCTGACCGTGGATTGGACGATTCCCAGCATCTTACCGATGTCCCGATGTGACAACTCCGGATTCTCGAAATGAGTGCACAGGATTAATTCACGACGCTCTTTTTCGTTCGACGACATTTTTCCAAATTTACGAAAAATTGACAGTGAAGCATGGCCAACGTGATCTATACACTCTTATCTGATTATAAGCGAAAGCTGAAGATATAATTCCTAAAAATTAAATTTCTACAGCGTAGAAAATTAGATCACCGTTCAATTGCCTTTTATTTTCCTGGTGTACACGTTGGGGCATGTTGCCTATTCGGTTGCGTCTCGAAACATTCTGTGCTTCTAGCTGTATGTCTGAACATGTTACTATTAGAAATCATGTCATGCACAACATATTGCATTTGAAGAAAGGATGGGAATGATTTGAGGATTGCTCTTCTCACACTGTCAGTTGTGAACTAACTACAATTCACGTTTTGAGAAAACCTTATCGTAATGCTCCAGGAACTTGGATGCGTGGAAAGTGGAAGTCAATTATTATTAGATTAATTATAGTAATTAAATAAATTAAAACAACAGTTATATTCGTTTTATTTTTTCTCACTTCATTGAGCGGCGTTCTCATTTGCGGAAATAAGAAATTCAATTATTGCTTCCTTAAATAAGCTTACCTACTCACAAGACAAAGCATGAACCTAGTAATTGGCTTACGCAATACTTATGTAACGAGATAAAATCTTAAGAAAATCGTAAAGAAAAACTCAATGGCCAATAACTTCGTCAAATGCCGTCGATGGGGGTGAAAATGGGTCAAAAAAGGTAGTTTTTGAACTTTTTGTTGAATAACTATCGTAAGTTAGAGTAAAATACGACACGAAACACGAAAACATTAGACCCGTATTTTTCATCATTAGGGTGATCATTTTCCATTGTAGGGTTGCCCAAAAAATTATTTTTTTCCCATTTTTCCGAAAAATGACTTTTTTAAATTCATAACTTTTAAACTACCGGGGCGATTCAAATGGTCGATATACCAATTTGAAGCCGCTTAAAACACGCATAGATGTTGTCCTGTGCATAGACATATTGAACGAAAACTGAAAACATGTTAACTTTGCAAAATCACTCGAAAATGAAAAAAATACTCTCTCTGATATTCGGATATGTTATGTAAAAAAACCTCAGCTTTCAATAAAAAATATAAAAAATATAGTGACCTTAGTTCCGAAACCATGTAAGCCATGAAAATCAATTACAATCAATAATTTCGAAAACGAAATCTTTTTTTTTTTTCAAGTGTAATATTTTTCAAACAAAACTAGCTCATTAGCTTTAAGTTGATATATTGATCATCTCAATCGGTCCAGTAGATCAAAAGTTATGAATTATTGAAAAGGTCATTTTTGGAAAAAGGGGGAAAAGTTGATTTTTCGGACCACCATAAAATAGAAATCGCCACCCTGATGAAAAAAAATAAAAAATACGGGTCTAATATTTGATGATGAGGAATAAAACTACCAACTTTTATGGAAATCTCACAATCACTATATCGGTTTGGCATGGAATTCAATTTTGTGTTTGACACGAAAATTTTTGATGTTCAACACTTTCCAGATGTTCAACAGTCTAAAAAATTCTAGCTACAAATAAATTTCAATTGTTGTTTTCCAAACACTCTCTTCAAAAACATCTACGTCTGAAAGTTACATGTTATGTTGCCCAATTGAAAACATTTACATAACCTTTACCATTGGAAAATGCGATTAAAAATATAGTGTAATCAATGATCATTTGGCACTACAATTTTCATTAAATAGAAATAAAAAAGTGCATCCTCAAAATAAGTTTTATAATAAAAACAGCTGCAAATTTTTCACTGCCACTAATTTTTCACAACACCTGATATAATTTTTTAACAGTTCTTCAATCATCCTGGGTCATGTTACACTGAAATATTACATTTTTAGATTCTGTTATTCTTCTCACATTCCATTTGTCGAACACTCCCATAACCTCAAATTGTCGTTTCCATTAGAAGGGGAGCCAGAAATTTTTGAAGAACATCATCTAACGTTTTTGTTCAAATTATGCAATTGTAAATAAAACTACAGTTGAAATTCAATTATGTTGGTGTTTTCTAGTGTGTAAATCAACAAAAGAAAAAATATACCGAAGACAACAATTCGATGTAACTGAAATGTCCACTTTTGTGAACAATTTAATATATGTGACCGTACTCAATTTTATCCTTTTATAATTTTGAATATGCGACTATAGTCATTTTTTCTCTTCTTACATATTTCTTGGAAATTCTTGCAAATGGAAAAACTTCGAAGAAAAATAATAGAATAATATGATATTCATTTTACTCATATCTGGCATCCCTGCTTTCGTCATTGAGCTTATTTACATTTAAGACGAGACATGACAATAGGGGGCCGATTCCGGACCACTTTTTCTGTCAAACTCGGACCACTCGCAACTCGGCTCCTGATTGGTTGATGAATTTTACTTGGCGTTATTTATTTACCTGAAGCACGTCTTCCTTACCCTAATTTAACCTATTTTCTATACACTTTCCGATATTCCCACTAAAACTTATCATTATAATAATCAATATAATTCAGATATTATTTTTGTAAGAAATTTGTTACCACATAAAAAAAATTCCATTCACATTGAACACTAATTCGATACGGAGAATTTAATTTTCATTCATTATTTCGTTTCTATTTGAAAATATTTTTATGTTTCTATTTTTATCTTTGACGTTTCGCTAACTCGTAAAACGAAGTTCAATTACGTGTCGTTCATTTCATTTTATTTGTGAAGTGTATACGATCTCTTGATAAATAAAATGAACAATAAATTTAATTCATGTACTTCAACATATACTCCTGCTATCAAATCTACTTTTCCTAATTTTCTTTGTTCTCTCCACATTTAATTTTTTTACCAAAGTACAAAAATAACAGGAAAATGTTAATTGTTTAAAATAGGTGACATTCAGTTGAATGATTAATACAAAAAAGGGTAATGCTCAGAAAATACATTATATAAAGAACATATATTTCTCTCATGGGAAAATAATCTCCCGAAATTTTATAACATTTGGCAACCTTCACATTTTGCTCCCCTGTTATCTAGCACTTGGTCGGCGAAAATGCAGAAAGAAGAGTAAGAAGCCAGTTGTCACGTCTTGTCTTAGATTTACATTACCGTTTTGCCTCACGCAAGGCGGGTATATGATACTAGATTAGGCCGTTTTGTCTCTAAGTTGTTCGGGGAGCGGTATATGAAAACAGTGTGCACCCGTGGCCGAGCAGTTAGCGTCTCACATTATCATGCCGGGTGTTCGGCTTCGATTCCCGTTCTGGCCGGGGGATTTTTCGTCAGAGAAATTTCCTTCGACTTGCACTGTGGTCACGCGTATTCTAGAGCTTGCCCCTCGGAATACATTCAAGGCGTGTTATTTGGCTTAAGAAATCTCAAATAAGTATTAATAAATGACGCTAGTTAATGCATATGTTGAGACGGCAAAAGTGCCACAGGGAACGTTAACGCCATTCAAGAAGATATGAAAACAGTACGGAAGAAAGCAGACGGAAAATTATTCACTTGAAGCGTGAAAGAGACAGGCTGATCACAAGCGAGGTTTCGCACAACCGTATTGTGTTTTGTTTACAAACAAAACACGGTATACTTTCAAAATAGCTACAGAATGGTTTTCGCATATTGGCCCACCTTAGGATATACTTCTAAGCGCCTTGATCTCACGATTGGTTGAATGGATGAATGGTTGAATGTTCTCATGAACAATACAAATGGTCTAATATAATAAATTTATCAAGAAATGACGCTTGATGGTTACTATAGAGTGATGCTGGGGAGTTTTCAGTAATTTTATATGTTATCACGAAGAAATCAAGAATATATGAACATACCTAGATTAAGTGTTCAACATTTGGCGAGTTTGACTGCACAAAAAAAAAAATCGCGTCGTTTGTATTTTCGAGTGTCCCGCTGAAAAAGACGCATGCGGAAATACCCTATGATCAGAAAATACCGGGAATCTATAAGGTAAATGATTTTGGTTTGTCCAGTTGAAAATACGACCATGGTTTGTCCAATGTTTTGAATTTTGAATCAGATTTTCAGAGCTAAACCATTAAATTAACGCATTTCGATGACTTCAATTCTGATCATGAGTTGTCCAATTAATTGATATTGTTTTGTCCACATGATTTCCATGGCAACCGCTTGGCGCGCTGAAGTTTGTTTGAGGAAAATCGTTAAAATACATAAAAATTTGAATAATTTCAACGCCTTATGGTATTGTATGGTATTGTGGTATTATTAACAACTAGAGACTTGGGGCTTTTCAACAAACCCAAACTCGTATCGATTATATGTTATTTTCATGAAGAAAAATCGATTTGAATTTACTAGTTTCGTAAAAACACCCTAAATTGGACTAACCAAGATCATTTACCCTATAAATAAAAATGATTTGGTGTCCGTTCCTTACGATTTAACTCAAGAACGGAGCAACGAATTTGAACAGTCAGTATCAGAATTGAAGTGTCTCAGTCTGCGTCAGGTGTATATGTTAAAAAAGTTATGAAAACCATTCGGAAAGCTGAAAAAATTGGAAGTTCATTTTTGGCATGTTTTGTATATCTATATAAATAAAAATGATTTGGTGTCCGTTACTCACGATTTAACTCAAAAACGGAGCAACGGATTTGAATAGTCAGTATTAGGATTGATCTGTCTCAATCTGTGTCAGGTGTATATGCCAAAAAAGAAATTATATACTGCGAATATAGATCGCGAACAGAGAAATAATTTCCGGGAACGCGAGTGTTCGAAATTATATTAATCGGAAATGCAATTGTGGGCGGGACGAAGTTTTCCGGGTCAGCTAGTTTTAAAATAAAACAAAATAGAGTTAAACTCCAGGAAAATTCACAACACTCATGTGCCAACGCTTGACCCAGTGCTCCATGCATCCCTGGTAGGCCGACGAAGGGATGCCCTTTAGTTCCCTCGTCGCATTCTCTTTGATCTCTTCGATCGACTGAAATCTTTTTCCACGAAGTGGAAACTTCGACTTGGGAAACAAAACAAAACAAAGCCGCATGGGGCCATATGATGTGAATACGGTGCTTGCTCGATGGTATTTACATGTTGTTTGGTCAAATAATTCGGTAAAATTCAGGTTCATGGCTTGCAACAATGTAGAATGTACAAAGCGCTTTCCTAAAGATTTCATCAACGACACTTCCGTTGTTTGAATCATTTCATTCGTTTCATTTTATCTACATTCGATTAATTGTATAGATCTTAAAAACATTCAAACACATTATTTGCAATACATTCTTTATTTTTTATTTCATGACCAAAATATTCATTAAAAAATGTTTATGGCGGAACAAAGTTTGCCGGGTCAGCTAGTGTATCTATAACACGTGGGCAAGAATAAATCTCCGATCAACAATACAAACCATGCAAATCTTGGTTGCCCTGAAAAGGGCCGATGGATGGAACTTCCTATTAAAGAGTTATTTCCAGAATTTCCAAAAAACCAAAATAACCGGACAGCGTGAGATTGAAAGTTTTCCTTAGTAGAAAGCATCCATATTAAATGATATAAATTCTGTGCTGTAACAGTTATCGCTGCTGACAGAATCGTTATTATCATGAAAAATTGTCGGCCCACATTTCCGGTCGTTTGCGACGTACAGGCAGACTACTGATCGGATGGCATTAAAACCTGACAGATGTGCGTCTTAAGGTCGTTCCAAAATAAGAAGAAAAAAAAATAAACCGGTTCCCGCATGCACGGTACGTTTCAATAAAAAAAATCCGGTACTTTCTGATCATAGTGTACAACTCCTTCTATACTGTCTTAGACAAAGTTGTCTTAGACAAAGTTGTTACTCATGATAGAGCGCTCGTTTCTATGTTGTCGGAAACCAAAACCAAAATTGTCGTTGAAATGAAAAATATAACTTTGTTATCTTTATGGATAGAGGCAAATATAGTTCGACAATGTTGTAGTCCCAGTTATTTGAGACATCTTTGTAGAACAAAGTTTTTCTCTATATCTTAAAATAATCGATATAGCCCTTTTTTCAATGTTACGTTAGGATTATCATGAATAAAACTATTTTTCGCTCTAACTTTTATATTTTAAATTCTACATGCAAACTGTCTTCAGAAGATTTTAGAGCTTACTAAGACAAACGTTTTTCGATGCGGAACATGTCGATACCTCAATTTCACTCAAAGTTATTGATATTTCTTCACAAAAAATACGCTCTCTTCAATTGTTTGTCGTTCTTTCTGGTGCAAACATAAACAAAGTTTATTGACGGCATTTGAAAGAGCATATTTCACTCTACATGATGTGTGATTTTCAAAACTATGTTATTTTTCGTGTTTGAGTAAATCAAAATTGAAATCATGAGTTTTTGGGTAAAAAACCATCAATTACTTTGAGTAGGATTAAGATATAGACAAGTTCTGCATCGCAAAATGTTGCTGTCAATTAGCTCTAAAAGTCGTACGAAAACAGTTTTGATGTATAATTTGAAATATAAAAGTTAAAGCAGAAAAAACACGTTTTTTCATGGTCACCCTAATGCAGCTTAGAAAAAAGCGCTAAATCGATTATTTTAAAGATAGAAAAAAGCTTTGTTCTACACAGTTGTTTAAAATAACTGGGGCTGCAACATTGTTAAACTATGTTTATCTCATGTCAATATCTTAATTCTACTCAAAGTTATTATTGATGGGTTTTCATCCAAAAACTCTAATTTCAATTTTAATTTACTCAAACACAAAAAATAACATAGTTTTGAAAATCGCATATTACATAGAGTGAAAAATTTGTTCTATCAAATTCCGTCAACAAACTTTTTTTATGTTTGCCCCAGAAATAATGACAAACAAATGAAAAGAGCGTGTTTTTTGGGAAGAAATATCAATAACTTTGAGTAAAGTTGAGATATTTACAAGTTCTGCATCGACATTTTGTTATATTAGTATGCTCTAAAAATCTTTCGAAGACAGTTTTCATGTAAAATTTAAAATATAAAAGTTAGAGCAAAAAAACCGTTTTTTTTTCGTGGTAACCCTAACGTAACTTAGAAAAAAGGCGCTATATCGGTTATTTCCAGAGATAGAGAAAAGCTTCGTTCTACAAAGATGTTTCAAATAATTGGAGCTACAACATTGTCGAACTATGATTCTCTCTATCTATGAAGATCAGAAAGAAAGATTTTTCGACAATTTTGGTCACCCTATTTCTGACAACATAAAAACGAGCGTTCTATCATGAGTAACAACTTTTTCTAAGACAGTTTTTGTCTAGAGAATAACTGTCAAGCTCTAAATGCTAATTTCCACTTAAATGCATCTCCTGGACCATTGTGCATTGGCTTTAGTAGAAAGTCAACCTGAAGCCACAAGAGATTCAACTATGTAATTCAAGAAATAAATATATCAAGGAAAGACGAAAGATATGTCGATTAAAAAATCAGTTTCGGCTGTAAATTACGAGCATTGTGCATTTAATATAGCTTTTTTTCTCTAAAATGTTTAGAATTTTTCATTGCGTGTGATTTTCGTTCCTCCACGCAATGGATTCAATCCAGGGAACAAATTTTGGCAATCTGATAAATCTGATCTTGGAGCATGTGCTGTCGACCACTACTCCCACCAGATGGTAGAATCCATTCGCCGGACTTTGTATCATAATTGACGGAGCGAGCAGCTGATTGAAGCATTTTACCGGTTCCACTATCGAGTGTTTCGTTACATTCATGGCGGAGTAGAGGAATACTTTTCTCAAATCAATACTCGCTTCACTCCACAAGCACACAAACTGGCTGCTTGGTATCCTGGAAGGTAATCGTGAGGGGAATAAAACTGCACACGTAGATATCACCCGTACAGGACTAGATACGTACGATATGTTCCGTTTCATCTCAATTAGTGCGAGGTTATTTTCGGTCGGACTGCGAATAAATTGAGGATGCTGATGAAAATTTTCTATTTCGTACTCCTTCGATCGCCCTTCCGTCTCGATAACAATGGTTTGCTTCCCCCCTACGGAAAATAGATTGATTTGATCAGAAAGGATATGAAACATCTGATTTGTTATAGTATTTTCCACTCCATTGATGCCCAAATCTACCAAACAGTCATATATCAAATCTTGCACCTACCAGAAAAGGTCCCGGGAGAAGATGGTGAGCGACAATCTGCTGTTGAAATTAGAAAGCGCTCACTTATCAATATAGCGAAACAATCAATCACACGCATGAATGGAGTATCTCTCGCAACATACGCCAGGTACGAGAGGTCCTGGGTTGGGTGTCCACGGCCGCCCTGGTATTCGATGCATTCTGGAGACAAGGTGTAAGAATAAAAAATAGACATTGTGTGGACGGAAGGAAAGATTAATTTCGATACTTTTCGCACTGATTCTTCCATACAAAACGGGTGGTATTATGGTACTGTCCGATGAGGGAGGAACTTGCTCAACGCTATTGTCTGTGGAATCATCAACGGCTACGAATCGATCCAGGTTCGCCACTTTCTCAACCCACTCCACATATCGGGGCATATTGACAAATCCAGCGAAACTTTTCGGGTTACACAACGCCGCACTGCCATCTTTTATTCCAGTGAAGGAGATTATTCCACGGGCGATCCAGCTTCCATTGTGGTTCACAGCAAACGCACCTCCACTATCACCATTACACACATTGGTTCCTGTTGGGATTGATATCAACAACTAACAACTAACACTTTTCTCCTTTAGATCACTTACCGTTCCTTAATCCAGCACAAAACATTCCATCGAAAAGAACTTCAGCGAACAAGTTACGATCGCTTTCAAGGCATTCCAAAAAGCTTACCATTGGTATCGTGGCCGACTTCAGTGTGTTGGCGAGTGAATCATACTCCGTCAAACCCCATCCCGATACGTACCCTAGAAGATTGCTACCTTCACCATATTCGTCCGTGTTCCATAAGCAAATTGGTTGAACGTATTCGTTGAACTCAACGACAGTTTGCAGCAGAAGAAGCGCAATGTCGTGACGATACGAACTGGCAGTGTAGTTCTCGTGCCGATAGATTTTTTCCACACGATGGTCTTGTGTGTTTTTATTAACAGTGAGAAGATTAAACATTCCCAGCCGGACGGAGATCGCATTCGACGCCACCTGGTACCCGTTGGGAGCGGTAACGCAATGGGATGCCGTTATAACCATTAGATCGCTAACGAGAAATCCGCCGCAGATGTATGCACTTCCCAGCTGCTGCGTTCGGTAGATGGCAGCGTGCCACGGAAATTCCCCAGCTCTAGCGGACTGGCCGGAAGTGATGACACCAACTGCATTGATCGGACGTTGACCGCAGCGGTAACGATGTTCATCCGATTTCACCTGGAGAGCGGAACTTTCGATGGGTGCGACGAGTAATAGGAGGAGATTATATACCAAGGATTTCATGATTGAGTGAAAACACTGAACTTGACAATGATGTAAGTGATACTGGCGAAGGATCGCCCAATGGAGGATTGGCTTTCGCACGCAATGCGATGAATTGATAACCTTTTTGCTTTGAATAGTGGGCCCGTGTATGTAAACACACGCAGTTCTAGTCAGTGTTTACTTGATCAACAATACCAGTCCTGCTGTTTAATAAGCAAGAAAAGTGATGATTATATTACACAAATCTGAAAGTCAATAAATCTTGTACAGAAAAATGTGCGGCATACTTTTGGGTTTTCCCGTGCGGAGGCTTCTAGCCGAGTATAGCGTCTTTTGAATCCTGAAATGGAACGCGTGGTACCGATAAATTGAACCTTTTCTACATGAGATACAGGGACCGCTAGGCATTTCCTAGACACGTAGTCGACTGCAATTGCGGCGAATCTTGTTCAAAAACAATATTAATAAACAGTCAATTGCAAAATTAAGTATACACATGCTACTTGACGATACTTTCCATTTATTTGGTACAACATATTTTCAATACATTAATCCTGTGGATGCATATTAATTACTCGCACATTTAACTTGCCATACGCGCAGTAAAATTCCGCGAAAGATTTTTGGCTAATTAGTCAACCCTAAAAGATGAATCTAGCCAAACAAACAAACCTTTTGAGTGAGATCATTGCAAATCAGCCATTCCATGAAAAACCGATATACTGGTTCTCAGATTTTTGTTAAAAGTGGTAATTTTGTTCTTTACCATAAAACATTAGACCCGTACACCATTTCCACTTTAGGGTGGTACGAAAAATGAAATTTTTCCTTTTTTTTCAAAAAAAAAATACTTTTTGACGTAGGATTACGTCAACCGGGAACATATTGGGGTACAAATCGAAAATCGAGCACATAGTGAAAATTGTCCAATTTCAAACGTTTATTGCTCAGTCCTTTCATGATGGGTTGATGAAATTTTTGCGTCAATCGATTTCGACCTCCATAACAATTTTTTATACTGAATAAAATAATATATGTCATGAAACTAACTATTGAACAATTGAAAAATCTCAACCCCTATCCTAACGGAAATACTCACTTCTGATTGGTCGAAATTGACGACACATGCGGCAGGTCCCTAACAGAGACATCAAAACCAAGCTGTCTGTGGGAAATCGGCATTGCAAATACATAAAAGTAGGGACAGCTTTTGCAGCATATTGAAACAAAGCTGCCTGGAGAAAATAGGCATTGCAAATATATGCAAGTCGTGAGCATTTTTATATTGCAAGTAAGGTGAGTGGTACGATTAATTCTAGCAAATAAAACTCAAATTTGGAACTTTAATGTTGGTTGCTTCGTGAAATTTCATATAATTTCATATATTTCATATATTTTATCATAAGGGTATAATCGTATATGGTAGCAGTCGTGTAAAAAATCACTTGATTTATGAAACGATTCATTTCAATTTTCATAAATAAAAAACAAGGTGTGTTCCTGCTCGAGAACGGGTCATTTGATTTAAGCTGTCTGTTTTGTTGTGTTCATCGTCACCCAAGGAAAGTGAAGAAATATAAAAAAAAATTTCCCATATGCTCTACATATAGTATTAGGTGTTGTTAGTCCAATTAGGATTCGCATTGGGTTGAATAAACACTCAGAAAGCTAAAAAATTATAAAAGAAAATTACCTTTTCCATTTCAAATATGTTTTCTGTATATTAAAGTAAAATGTTTTAACTGATGGGAAAAAATGATAATAGTGTTCGGTATTGGTAATTATCTTATATTAAATTGGTGAGTTTTTTTTCATTTCATCCATACAAAACACAGGAGGCATCTCGTCTAGGATCACAGAGGGCAACTTTCATCATATCTCATTTCATTTCGTTTTCTTTCATCTGACACGCACCATCCAACGACTGTTTACCATCTTCCTGTTACATCACTCGGTAAACACTGGTGGAGTGAACAAACAATACCCAACAACCAAACAAAACGGCCCTTTTCAGGGCCACCAAATAATTATCAAAGAGTTTAACGATGCAATCCTTCAAACATATCCACAATCAACAGATAGTCTAAAGGAATCCAACGTCAACTATGCGGTCGTGTCTCGGACACAACCCTCCTGTTAATTTTTTTCAAAAAATCATAACTTGTGAACAACTGAACCGATTTAGATGGTCGACATATCCAGTTTTGCTTGGAAAAATGTTACACTTGCAAAAATTTTTGGTTTGATTTTGTATTTGTTGATTGTATTTGTTTTTTTTATAGTTTTCATGGTCTCTGGACCAAGGGCGTTATATTTTTTGACGTAGGACTACGTCTTACATTAAGGGTGCCAAATCAGAAAATTTTTTATGAAATAAAGTTGACGTTAAGAACTATTTTTGCTGTGAACCGATTTTAACGATTTGCATACCAATCGAATCGGAAATTTTCTAAGATTTGTTTGATAAGCTATACATTACAATCCCATAGTCTGTATATGGTTTAAATTGATGAAAATTGGGATTATTACCATTTCTCCATATATTTGTTCTGTCCATTTGTGTGCTTTCCCGAATAGAGCTGTCAATAACGGGCAACTTATGCAGCCGCTAGAATGGAAACAACGAAGGGGGATAGTAAAAAGACGGGTGGGTAATGTCGGGGACATAACCGGAGTGACGTAGGACTATACAAAGGGGACAGCTTTTGTTAAATATATATTTTAAATATATTGTTTTATTTTCCTATCTACCTGAAAAATGGATTAGTTTACTGTTTACTCTTTATGAACATGTTGATGGTTCTAAAAAGAACCTTTGGTGTTGTGTTTTTGTTATCACTCGATATTCCCATCTTGTTCGGTTAAACCTTCCTGTTTAGCTATTGCGTTTGCCACTCGCTACAGCTTTCACAGTTGGAAAATTTCTTCTCATCCAGCTTTGTGACATGTTGTACAGTAAATTACATTTAATGCGACGTGCCGGAGAAACACTCAGTGTCGCATTGGAGGCGATTTTAACCTGTAATTGAACATTTCCGATGACAGTGGTACAGTGTCGACTTTCAATGTGGGGTCATAACTCTATGGTCACAAAAATGTCGCATTACAAGTCCATCCAATTATCAAACTGTCGAGCTAAATATAAATTACTGTACTTTCAATCTAGAAGCAATTTAAGAATTGGTGAAAATTGAATAATCGGGAAAATCCCCAATCTTCAATAAGCTCAGCACAACTGCCAAATTCTCATACTCATCATATCCTGGCAAACAAATTATGAAAAAATCAATTTGTGTTTTATTATTATTTTGGATAATGTTTTAGAAAGCATTGAACTGTATTTCCTAAACTCTTTTTTGGAAGGTTTAATGGCCCTGAAAAGCGCCTTGTTTTATGGAATGGTTCCAATTTAGAAAACTTAGTACTCGTGGTTTTGAAAAAAACCATTTCGAACGCCCTCGATGCCGCCTTGTTCTGGATTTGTCACCAAAGCAGTTTGTATAAAGAACAAACTTTTTTCTTCTGCTACCTGATGCCGTTTTGCGATTGCGTTTGCCACTCGCCACTCGCTGCAACTGCCTGTTGTCTTGATGTCCACCGAACCGAATGTGTTCTGTTTCGAATGCGGGTTTTCTTATCGTCGCGAGCAGCTTTGCCAGCTAACTCGATCACTTCGGCGGCCGAAACTATATAACGCCGGCTAGGTGGACTGGTGCACTGGTACTAACGCGCTCGGCCTAGCTACCCTTGCGGAGCAATTGGCGGATACACCTACGGTGAATTGCAGACCAACACGGTTCGAGCGGGATTTTGCCTTTCCCTTCACTTTTCCTCCTTTGTCATGTCCAGACATGGCTGCTTGTGTTGCTTTGTTGATTTGATGTGATGCGAAACGATGTGGTGTACGGTTTCGATGAGAATGATCGTTACGGCAGCGGAGCGGGGATTTTTAAGCTGACTGGCTGGCTCGAGAATTACGCATGTGTGAGACTGCGACCAATGTTTCGTTAATTTTTTTTCTTTTTCCTTTCCAATCGTGCTTCATTCTATTTCGCTGCTGCTCTGGTTGCCCGTTTTGGTCGGTACGATTTGAGGAGCACAAAATGGACCAATCAAAAATGGGCACATAGTGCATTTTGACAATGCTTGATATTTCACAATTATTCAATTATTTATCTCAAGAAAAATGAAATGTTATTCGTTATGATAGATGCGACCTTTGCGATCTATTGAGAAATGCTCGAGTTATAAGCGTTCCAAATCTTGCATTTTTTCCTACTTGTTCAGTGCCTAGATTTCCATTTCACCCCCTATATCTTCCGGTTAGACGTAGTCCTACGTCAAAAGTAGAATATTTGCGAAGTAAACTCCACCCTTGCATAGAAAGTAAGCTGTCGCTAGCGTAAATGTATTGTATCTCCTCTGAGGAAAACTCTCAGAATCTTTCTGTGCCCGAAACAATAAAGGTCGCTTATTTTGCTCGTTTTGTGTTTTATGTTTCCCCTCGAGCTGTGAACGCTAGCTAATATTTCACTTGAAGTGCATCTGGCATTGCAGTTAATACAACCATCTGAGCCATGGCAAAGCAGGCGAAAAAAGAGAAGAGTGCAAATGATTGTAGATCGCTTCTAGCCATTAGTGTTTGGCTTTGTATGTGTTGCTTGTTTTCGTTGCGCGAAACTTAGAACTTGTTCATTTTCTGTACATGTGAATAGCACACCTCCGATACTTTTAGTTGCCATTCGTATTTGCTCGCGTGCGCATCGGCTTTGTTCTGATGCAACAAGCTCCTAGCTTTGCTGACGGTTTTGACCGAAAGTTGAGAAACGATTTTTCATAAACGGTCATTCTCGCGATATTTTATTTTTATCGCTGCAACTGTTTACATCTGTAGGACTCGTGTTTGATGCTTGTTGAATGGCGATGCACGGAGGATGGCTCTCGTTAAATACTCAGTGCAATGCGTGCAATGATATAAAAAAAACAAATTACGACATATTACCAATTAGTGTATTGTTCTCGCAAAGGCAAGAAAGAATCGTTGCTTCTCGAAATGATTCTACAAAACCACGCAAGCTATTAAACCTTTTTAGGGTCCCCGAAACATTTTTTACTAAATAGTTATTCATGAAATTTCGTCCTACGTCCTAAGCGGTCGTGTCTCGGATACAACCCCACGATATTTGATATTTTTTCTTGAAAGCAGAGGTTTTTTTTTACATCACATATCCAAAAATCGGAGAGGTGTTTTTTTTTTGTTCTCGAGTTATGATTTTTCAAAATTAACCGATTGTTTGAAAAATCATTTTGTACCCCTTTTTTCCACCACAACAATTCATGTTTTCAGTTTTCTATCAATATTCCTATGTGACTGTACTACATCTATGCAACTAGAATCCAATTTTTACGCAAGTGGGGTAGAAGTGTGGTAGAAAACCAACTCATTGGCCTCAAATTGATATATTAATCATCTGAATCGGTCCAGTATTTCAAATGTTATGCATTTGAACTTTTTTTTTAAAACAAAGAACATAAAATAACGCCTTCCTGAATTTTGGATATGTTATGAACAAAAACCTCTGCTTTCAAGAAAAAATATTTAAAAAATAGCGCCCTTGGTCCCGAGACCATGAAAACTATAAAAAATAAACAATCAATAATGACAAAATGAAGGAACAAAACTACCACTTTTCACGAAAATCTGAGAACCACTATATCGGTTTGGCATGGAAAGGCTGAAATTAGCGTACTTTTATCGTCAATGTGTAATGTCAACACCCAACCACTGCTTAGGCAGCAGTCTTCCATGTTTCACAAAAAACACTGCGTACGGAATAAACATGTCCACGCTGCTGTTCACAGTTTTGTGTTTGAGTACAAACATGATTTTTTTGTACCTATGTTAGAAAATGTGACATGTTTGTATTCGTGGTATGTTTGGACATACGATGTTTAATCCCAATGTTTCACATGATGTTCGAACAAGGTGTACAGTTTTTCTTGCATTTTCAACCCAAGCACCGGCAGTGCGTAGAGTAGAAGAAGCGAATCGGACACCACACCACCACCACTCAACGCGTGGTGTGTTGGTATGTTGACATGGAAAAAATGCTTTCCTTTCATGACAATGGGTGCTTCATCAAAAAATATTGGGCAAATAAAACAAACCTCTTTTTCTGTTCTGAACAAAATAAACATCGATTGATATGAGAGTTTTTCACATTTGATATCATTATTTAGTGCACGCATCAATTTATATATTGAAGTACTACAATTGAATTATTCAGCAGTGACATGTTAGGCGTGACGCTAACCACTCGACCACGGGAGCAACAATTTTGGCTGGATCTTTGAATACAAATGGCCAATACTGCTTGTTCGCGATGATCGCGACCCGAGCTATAAAACGAGCGGAGAAGAGGAGAAGAAAGGATGATGCAATCGCATGCACACACCGCATATGTAGTGCAGTGTAAGTGTAGCTTTAAGTTTTTCCTTCATTCAGTTTGTGATAACATCGAGAAATTAATGGTGTGTTTTAGCCGCTGAAATTTCTCTGCTGGTTCTGCTGTGTGCCGCTGAAGGTTGCATCTAAAACTAATTTTTGGGTATTTATATTTTTGGTCAGCATTTGTACGACGTCGCCCGCTATGCAGTCGGCTCCCCAGACTTTAATTGCCAACATGCGCGCAAAAAAAAACAGAAAGCTTCTTTCTATTCAGAGAATGTTTTCTTTGAACGAAACCAAGGATTATTTAATCAGACTTGCAAAATGTGCATGAACGATCTATAAACTTTTACTTAGTCACGGCAATACATACACACACTCTTTACAGATACACGGGCCAAAGGTTGTGCAGTCCACTGATGATTCAACAAGAGCCAAAGGTTGTACCGCTCATGACAACTCTACACGAGCTGATGATTGCGCCGGCTAGTGATCATTCTATCCTGGATTCCTCGAGTCGAAAAAGACGCACCACGCTAGATATGGGGTGCAGACTAGGGGGTCGTTGTTGATTAACGGTCAGCTGCATCCCAATATGAAGTATCCCATGTCGGGCACACGTACAGAGCACTGAAGACTGCAACATCCAAATTATGAGAACACTTGTAATACTAACCTCGAACCAACCGCGAGTATTCGGTTACATATTACTAACATAGTTGTAAGCAAACATTGTCAAAATATTGAACTCCCGGCCCCGTTAGGCTGACGCCATATGAGCCTTAATAAAAATATATATTTTGGTGCATGAACTTATAGCCTCTTAGTTCGTGCAATTTTTGAAATGCGAACTAAATTTCAAGTTCGTTTTTGTGAAAAAGTATTCTACGAAGAAATGTTTTGGGATGAATAATTTCTTTCCGTGTATGAAAAGAAACGAAACGAAAGCAATGAATACTGCGACATCGGGTGATATGTTTGTACATGATGTTCTTGAATTATAAACATCGTGTTTGTTTTCACATGTCTATGTTTGTGTATGATTGTTCGTGTTGAGGATAGACACTCAACACTAGCGAGAATCATGTTCGAATTCAAACAAAAACATGGAATTTTCACATCGCGTCGACATGTGTAAGTGTTTTTCGGAAGACTGTTAGGCAGTGTTGGTTTTTGTTTTTTATTGTTGTTCGAAAAAGTTTCTTTTTATCAAAATGGCAAATAATAGTAAAAAAATTATATTGTTACCAGTGTTGCCACTTTTTTATCTGTACCAGAGGGGTTAAAAATCTTTCTCATCTGTACTTTTTCCTTCAAAAATCTATACCATCGGAAATATTCTTTGTAGAAAGAAATATGTTTTCTTAGCATAAAAAAATACTCATTTATTTACTATAAATACTACATTTAGATTTGAAAGTCATTCGTGTGTTTGATGATGCTTGTACATAGTTTTTCTGAATCTAGATTACATACTATCATTTATTAAAACATTCGAGCTGTTGAATCTAATCTTTTGATCTCACTATAGCGTTCATCGTAACGTTACAGAAATTATTTCGAAGCTTATTTGTGCTCTGATTATGTTCAGATAGCTGTCGAGGAGTGAAGCATAGTGAGAACGTTACAAACAAGGCATCGAAGAGCCGAAAATGAGAGCGAATCGTTAATTCGTTTTAGGCATCCAATTTTTTTCTTCCAATCCTGCACATGTTCGTTTTCCGAAACTGTGATTTCCTAGCGGACCAATTTTATCTTCAAGGTACGGAATTCATTCTCCAGATCTTGTATATTCCCATCGTAGAACCCTGGAAACGCCTCTAACACAACTTTAATGCTTGTCAAATTGTTAAAGTTTCTGGAATTTAACATTGTCGCAGCCTTGAGCGTCGGATAATCAAAATCGAATCTTTTTCTCATTTGTTTGATCAGTTCCACGGAAAAACCGCGAAAAATCTCCTTTACGTTGTCCATTGTTCAGATGGTTTCTTCTGCTGCCATTCCAAGCCAAAAATTCTTGTCGCATTTCAAATGATCTTCAAATTTAATAGCATCGGACATTGAAACAACGTAAGATTCCCCGCGAGAATGATCAAATAAAAATCTGTCAGCTCTTCATGTGGCATCGTGAATTCAAGTTTTTCAGTCTGAAATAAACGATTCGATCTGTTGATCCGGGGAAAAACATACTCAAAAAAAAGCAACAGATGTTAGGTCACTAAATCAATATTCTGCAAGCAGTCTGATTCCTGTCACTTCTTCTTAAATGGCACTAACGTTCCTAGAGGAACTTCGCCGTCTGAACGAAGCATTAATTGCGTCATTTTTATTAGTAGTTAGTTGAGATTTCTATGCCAAATAATACGCCTTGAATGCATTCTGAGTGGCAAGCTCTAGAATACGCGTGAGCACAGTGCAAGTCGGCGGGAATCTCTTGACGAAAAATTTCCTCGACCAGAACGGGAATCGAACCCGAACCGCCGGCATGTTAGGTGTGACGCTATCCACTCGGCCATGGGAGCACTTATGATTCCTATCACATTCATACTAATTGGTGAAAAACAAAATTAACTCTAAAAATCGTGAAATGCATCCTTTCACCACCATCGCTAACGAAAGCTAACGGATGAACGAATGGTGTAGGATTTTAGGCGGCTTGAGCCCAAAAATTTCATGTATTACCACGAATTCGTTAGTCCTTTTTGGGCTATTGGATATATAGGTCCCTCAATAAATGCTCAAGATAGTCAGGGATTTTCTCACATACATAACTAGCACACAAAACCAGCGAATGACATGTACATTCGACGACTACTAAATCTGGGCAATCGATTTTTTTTCAAGCGCATTACGGAATTCGAAACCCCCATCATCACGGTCGAACCGTCTGACGTGAATCCTTTCAGACGATCCTTGTAAGAAATTCCGTCGTTATGAAGCTGATCAATTACTAGATTGTACATGATTTTATGATCAGCAGAACCAAGAGATACTGATGATGAACGGGTAATTGTGCAAACATTTCGAAAGAACCCTAAAGAAACATTCCTGAATTGATTATCGCCGGTACCATTGGAAGACCTGTCAGCGCAAATACCGTCCGGAGAGTAGCATACAGGAACAATCTAAGAGGTCATGTTGCCTGTAAAAAGTATTTCATCTCAAAGGTGAATATGAAAACACGACTACAGTTTGCTAAGGCATATGTAAACAGACCAAAGGAGTTCTGGTACAAGGTTCTTTATAAGGATGTAAAACAAATCTCGGATGAAAGACAGATGGTGTGGAGGAAACCAGGATCGGGGCTCCAGGTTCAGCATTTGGTTCCTACAATAAAACACGGCGGTGGCAGTGAGCTGATGCATGGTAAATTGACGGCTTCTGGAACTGGAACCATGGACTTCAGCGATTCGGCGATGGATGCAGAAATTGGGTTTCCCTCGGCGATGGATGTAGAAATCGGGTCTTCCTTGTGATTACTACTTTCAATAGGATGTTAACCCGAAACAAACTGTTCTCATCGTACGGGAATGCCTGCTCTATAATGTCCCAATCAACTCAAAACACCTCCGCAATCACCGGACTTGAACACTATTGAGCATCTATGGTGGGGTATCAAGAAATGTCAGAAAAATAAAAATCCAAGGAACGCAGGGGTACTTCAAACGACGATTTAAGAGATCTGGGAGAGCTTTCCGTCTATAGTAACTACTATCAAATACTAGGGGATTGATTTTTATTATCTGTTAACATTTCTGAACTGATTTTAATTTTCTTTTTAAGAAGAACTTTAAATTGTGCACTAAATTTTGCCACGTCTTGATTGAAGATTTTTTGTTTGTATTTCAAACATGAAGTAGAAATGTGACCATTTTAATTTTTTTTCGTATCACTACATGAGAGTAGAAAGGATCAAGTTTACGATGAATATAGGTCGCTTTTTATTATTTATTTTTTAACCCCGAAAAATCTCAAAAATAACAAACCAACACGGGGTGTATACTCAATTTTGCGATTTACTGTATCATTATTAGAGATGAAACGGATATCTGGTAACTAACGCATAGAAGCGCATACCGGATAGTGATCTACTCTCTGACCGGATACCGGATATTAGAAAAAAAAATTCATCAACATAAGATAAATCGTTGCTCATTAACATGATTGATATAATGCAAAATAAGGTTTAATTACTGAGATGCCCGATTTTTTTAAAACTAAATTAACTCTTTAATTTTTTAACAGTACTCAAACTTAACAGGAGGTAAGTAAGGAGTTACGTGTGATTCAATCATACACAAACACTCTCTGTCCGGTCGCTAACTGGATGACTGATGCATCGTGAATGAGGCGTTTTATTTTGTTACACCAGCACTATTTTTCCACTTCCCTTAGCTACATCAAATCAAGCTTTGACAACGCGACATAACAACAATTTCAGCCAAATCGGTCGAATAGATCCTGAGCTATCGATATCACCAGCTAATATTTTGGGATCATCTACTGAATTTGAAAACTTTTAGCTGCGATTTTATTTTCATCTACAGGAATTAAGCAATGAAATTTTCATGTTTATGGTATTGTTTTCGCGGGATTGAATAGTTCCTCAAGTTCACTTGCCTTTTTTGTATGTCCGAAATCTTCAAATGTTAGATAAAAAGAAAAAATAGGAAAGATATGATGATTGTATCTCTTAGAATATATGTTAACATGTTCATGGTATAGAATCAAATGAATAAAAATGAATTTAATGTCAAAAAATGTCATAAGTTTTATTACATTTGGTTTCATTCGCTATCCAACTCTTGACGAGTAAAGTTCAGTGTCGGTATTGTGCGTTGCCACTTTTACTATTGTGCTATTGGTATAGTGTACGAGTGAAGGTCATTGCTGTCCGTTTTCGAATTGACCTTTTGTGAAGTGGAACAAAGGAACAAAGGAAGCAGCGCTCTTGCAGCTTGCAGCCCTTGGCGGCTGTTGAACATCGGCATAACGGGATCGCCATCGTGTGGCTGTCGTTAACGGGAATTACCATCACGTAACCTTGTGAGCTATTCTTGCGCTATTTTGTTGATCCATAGCGCGTAGCCTCTGTCTCTCCCTGGTTAGGGCAGTAGAGCGCAGTATCGGAACAACTTTTATATTAAGGTACACATATTTAATATTAATATTATTATTCAACTCATATGTTCATTGCTTAATATTATCATCATAATTTTTTTTTGTTTTTTTATTTTTTTTAAGATTATTGTTAAAATCAATAATAGATTAAAAATAAGACACAAATTTTTGTAAAATAGAGAATAGTGGAGAATCTCCAGAGATGGAGATCTCCGATAATGAATCCCATACAAGATCTGGGAAAAAACATTAACGAGTCCTTCAAAAATAAGTTAATTCTTCTGGGGACGAATCTGCTCATCCTTCCAAGCCCCCCTCTAAGAAAATAGCAAGCCTCCCTTCTGAACCCACTGTTACTTCCACTCCCCCTCTCCCATCATCGATTTCGCTTCCCCTTTCTGATGTTTCCGATCCAACCCAATCCTCGTCCTCGTCCTCGTCCTCGTCTTCTTGGATCTTGGACTGTCGCCAACTCGGGAAACTCTCCCATGATGGGGACCAAACTAAATTTACGCCGTCAGACTCGTTTCGAGTCACCTTTGCTGGTGCCGCCCACCCTGACTACGTTATGGTGGACAAATTGAGACTACCTGTGCGACTCTTCGTGCCAAAGCCCACGACTTGCAACAAATGCAAGTCAGTTGGTCACACTTCAGATTATTGTGCCAACAAGGAGCGCTGTGCCACTTACGGAGATCAACATGAGGGGAAATCCTGCAGTGCGACTAAGCATAAGTGTCCATATACCAACTGTCCCTATTTTTCCGTCCAGCTCAACTTCCCAATCGGGATTTATAAAATTGAATGACCTTGTGGCTCAAATCTTCACGTGTTTGAATGTTTCCGACTTCATCAGAACCATTGTCATCTCAATGCTTTCAGTATTAAAGACAATTTTGCAACAATTGATGCAAACATGGCCCCTCCTTGCAATGATTATCTCTCTTGATGTCTAATTTAGATAGAGAGGTCGGAGATATCACTGTTTTTCAGTGGAATTGTCGTAGTCTTATCCCTAAATTGAATACATTAAAGTTTTTAACTCATAACTTCAATTGTGATGTTTTTGCTCTGTCCGAAACTTGGCTTTCTTCGCGAGATGATATCTCTTTCCACGATTTTAATATTATACGCTTGAACCGCGATGACAGATACGGAGGGGTACTATTGGGGATCAATAAGTGCCACTCATTTTTTCGAATTGACCTTCCACCTATTGGAGGGATCGAAGCTGTTGCTTGTCATGCAAACATCAGAGGCAAAGAGCTCTGTATTGTCAGCTTGTATTGGCCTCCGAGAGATACGGTTAGCCGCAAACAACTTGATGACATGTGCTCACTCCTCCCTGAGCCACGATTGATCTTGGGAGACTTCAACTCTCACGGAACTGCCTGGTGGGAACAGTACGACGACAATCGTTCATTGTTGATATATGACCTTTGTAACAACTTCAATATGACCGTTTTGAACACCGGGGAAACAACACGTGTGCCTAAACCTCCTGCTAACCCAAGTGCTCTTGACCTCTCGCTTTGCTCGAATTCACTATCGTTAGATTGCAAGTGGAATGTAATCCAGGACCCCAACGGTAGTGGCATATGACATCACAAGACACATTGACTGGAAAAAATATGCGGACGCGATTGCTCTAGCCATCAATTCCAGAGATGGTTTACCTGCATTGGAGGAGTATAACTTCCTTTCTCGTTTGATCTATGACAGCGCGGTTCGTGCTCAAACGAAACCCATCCCAGGTTCCACTATTCGTCGAAGGCCTCCCAATCTATGGTGGGATAGCATATGTTCCAAGCTTTATGTAGAAAAATCGAATGCATTTAAAGCTTTTCGGAAACATGGAACCCCTGAAAATTTTCAAACGTATTCAGCCCTTGAAGATCGATTTAAAAACTTGATCAAAGGGAAAAAACGTGCTTATTGGCGAAATTTCGTGCGAGGTTTGTCACGAGAAACGTCAATGAAGAAATTATAGAAAGTGGCTCGAAACATGAGAAATCGCTCTTCATCCAATGAAAGCGAGGAATATTCACATCGATGGATTTTGAATTATGCAAGGAAGGTTTGTCCTGATTTCGCTCCTGTGCAAAAAATTGTTCGAGATATACCACAAGATAGGTGCGATCTTGATTCCGGGTTTTCGATGGTAGAATTCTCTCTTGCTCTCCTTTCAAGTAACAATTCGGCTCCAGGATCGGATAGAATTAAGTTCAACTTGTTGAAAAACCTCCCCGATGTGGCCAAACATCGCTTGTTTTATTTATTCAATAAGTTTCTGGAGCATAATGTTGTTCCGGATGATTGGAGACAAGTACGAGTTATAGCTATTCAAAAACCCGGAAAACCCGCGTCCGACTTTAATTCGTACCGCCCAATAGCAATGCTGTCTTGTATACGGAAATTGTTGGAGAAAATGATCTTGTTTCGCCTTGATCGTTGGGTTGAAACGAATGCCTTACTCTCAGATACACAATATGGGTTCCGCAGGGGCAAGGGGACGAATGATTGTCTTGCGTTGCTTTCTTCAGAAATTCAAATGGCTTACGCCGAAAAAAAAAACAAATGGCTTCAGTATTCTTGGACATAAAGGGGGCCTTTGATTCTGTTTCAATAGAGGTTTTGACAGACAAATTACACTCTCGGGGTCTGCCGACTCTATTGAATAATATGTTATATAACTTGCTTTGTGAGGAACATTTGAACTTTTCTCACGGAGATTCGGCAGTAAGTCGGTTCTCTTACATGGGCCTCCCCCAGGGCTCATGTTTAAGTACAACTTCTATGTAAGCGACATCGACAATTGCCTTACACAAAATTGCAGCCTAAGACAACTTGCAGATGATGGAGTGGTGTCTGTCGTAGGATCAAACGAATCCGATCTGCAAGGACCCTTACAAGATACTTTGAACAATTTTTCAACCTGGGCCATTGGGCTAGGGATCGAATTCTCCACGGAGAAAACAGAGATGGTGGTTTTTTCTAGGAAGCATAGACCAGCAAAACCAAAGCTTCAACTTTTGGGTAAACCGATCACTTATGCTATGTCATTGTAATTGTAATTGTAATGCATATTTATTACCATTTGATTTCAAAAATAGTTTTCAGTATTTTTACTGAAAATTATAAATTATTCATTTCTTTTTTTTTATTTTTATATTTATTCAGAAATATATTTGCATTTCGGAACCAACAATCACTTTCAGATACTGCGGTAAATCCAGTCTATAATTTATTGGGGACTATCTTAAATTCTCACATTTTATTGTTCAGTTACCACCTTTCACCCGGAAAACAAACAAACAGATGAAAAAAACTTCACAGCATCCAGCTTGGGTTCGAACGCGTCTGGAATTAAAAAGAAGCATCGTTAACGATTACGTGTGCTATCATGTTATCTCTCTGACTGATACGATTAAACTTAATGTAATCCCACCTAATCCCTTTCGGTCTTGCCTAATTATTTCTCTGCCCACTCTGCGGTTTGCTCGTTGTCACGTGTTGATGCTCAGAATTCGTTCGCTCGCTCGTTCGCTCTATCCGGTGGTCTTGTGGAGGCTGTAGCTGAGAACATTAGCCGAGCTCTATCCTCGACACGTTATGCCGAAACTTTGTGACAACTTTCCACTGCAGCTGGATACTAAAAAGGATTGCGGTACCGAAACGTGGAGCTTGACGTGTCTATGAAAGTGTGTTTAGGTCAGAATATCAATGTATTCGCCTTGTAACGTTTTTATGTAGTCTATAAAAGTTTGTGGGCACACTTTATGATTCTAGGTGCACGTAACTAGATATATTCTGTATTTAGTGGTGTTAACACATATTGTGCATGTTTTTTTAAAGCATTGTTTGGAAAAGGAGAGTTCATTTTTAGAAGCTAAGTTCACACCATTGAATCTTCCGAATTTAGAGGGACCTGTCTAGTAACAATTTGTAACCAATCAGATACTAAAAACAATAGGACTAATCATATCTGAATATTATGCCCCCAAAAATAAACGTCCAAGAACATTGAGCCAGAAGTTTCATCAGTTGACGTTTTATGTGCTTTTTAAATATATTTCATCTGCATTTATAACGTATAAATTTGCTCGGCGAATAGAGTCTCGGTACAAGAAAAGGACGGTCATGCCAGGCCCTTAACACACTCCTCGCCACGACGCGACTGAGTGAGTGAAACACAGCTACACGAGAAGTAGCAAGCATAATATCTCACTATCCTGGTGACAGCCGTGTTGGTAGTTGAAGCTGGGAAGCATGAAGAGGCAAAAAAGTGTCAAGGATGGCTCCACATTGTCTGGCTCCGAAAATAATGCACATTTCGGTCGTATGTTGAGCTTTCTCCATCTTTGCCTCCGAAATGCCTCGCACCATAGCCGAACATTGCCTCTGAGTGGAAATTTCAGACGGAAGGCATTCGATAGAGATTTTATCCCCATGTTCTATCGTGATTGTTATCGTGTAATTAATATTAACGTTTGTATTGGAAATTTACCTACACTTTTTCCCTGATCCATCGAATTTAAAAAAAACAAACATAAAGAGGAATTCCATTGATTGATTCCTGTACCTGAAATATAAACATTTTTTTTAATTAATTCTATAGTTGTATGTTACTATAACTTGTCTATCGCATGTCCAGATTCTCTAGATTGTCGAAAAAGACAACCAAGTGGAACGATAGAATTTCAGTTTCCTGTAAGTTCACAATCAATCAATACAATAAAATAAAATCACCTGAGTAGCACGGTGACACTCATTCATATTCTAGGGAAAAATTGATTGGAGTTTTTTTTATACTTTCCCAGCTGCAATTGCATCTAACTTTTAACTGCGCACTGTTATAAATCACGGAAAGCTTTTTCGACTATTTCCGACTGATAGCATATCCTTGCTCGAGTCTCGGGCGACATTAATTCATGTCAAGACGAAAGCGGAGCAAATATTTGCCTGGAAAGTGTCCCTACATTGCTTTGCGAGCATCAAAAGTGATTCATCTCCTTGCAGCGCAGCCATGGCGGAAAGTGTTTTGTCCGCTGTATACACAATTAAGTTTTGGTTCGGGAATTTACCGTCTAGAGACAATCACTGCGCTAAAATAATTGCTGTGTGAAGTTTTCATTTGTGTAGTGCGAAATTGTCATCTTCACTTTATCAGTTCATGGAAGTAGTTTTTGAATATGGAATTTGAATGACTAAGGAAGTGTTGTTAGCAATTAAGGATACTGGAATAGTTTTGCAGCTTCTCGGGGTGTTCAGGTATGTGAGATTTCTTATTAAATACTATGAAGTTTAATTGACATTTCAAAGTAAGTTTAGTGAAATACACGTTTGTTGTTCTTCAATGGTCAAAAATATTATTTTTTCAAAACAATGGCCATTGGTGACAGATTTCATGCCAACTCGTCTTAGACGTCGTACACAAATTACGTAACGTGATAAGGGGGGGGAGGGGAAGTGGGTCGAGGTTGCGTTACTTTCTGTATATTAGAGACAGGGAATTGCGTTACGTAGGGGGGGGGGGGGGTGAAGATATCCAAGATCCGGATTTTTGGTGTTACGTAATTTGTGCATGACGCCTTACGAGTATCGTCAAACTCTTTGGTAATGGTTGTTTTGTTGTTGGGTATTGTTTGTTCACTCCGCAAGTGTTTACAACTGAGTGATGATGACAGAAGGATGGTGATTAGTCGTTGGATAGTGCTTATCAAAATAGAAGCTGCCGAAGTGGAATGAGATATGGGGCCTGGTCACGAACATCACTGCCACGTACGCTCTCATGTCACTTACACTTCACTTAATCTTTTTGTGTCTATCATCATTGTCACGGACAGTTGTGTGTAAAAATAAACTCCGTGGAGTGAAAGAGTTCATTCCCGTTTATAAGAGACATGTCAGTTGCAAACTTAGAACGTTTAAAGGTTATGTTGATTGCATAATTTCGGACGTTTGAACGTTATGTAGGTAAAATTAATACAGTGTATGAGATAATATTCCATTTAATTAAGCGTATGTTTTAGAATGACAAGTTTGCGATTATACCTCGATGATTCGGTATTTCAATGTCAACTACTCGGGCTCATCCCATGATTTATTTGTTTGGAGCGTAGTTTGCTGAATCAAACGCTGGTTCAAAGATACTTGCTCTTGAATAATGTAGTTGTTGAACATATGGGGATTTCATTTTATTTTCACTTTCTATAAATTACTCTAGAGATATAACATGACTATTATGTATAATAATGAACATCTCGCATATTCTGTTTCTTACTCTTACTCGTTTGAATAGTGAGAAGCATTTAGTATAGGTCAAAGTTAGAATCATTTTGTAAGAAACATTTCTACAATTTTGTTGAATAATACCTTCTTTAACTCATAGAAAACCCGAATTTATCCACCTCACGATCAGTATAATCTTAGTTACTTTCACATGGGATTCTGAATTTCAATCCTTTTATCCTTCCTATTCTCGTGTAATTTGATATATGGGAAACGAGTTTTGATTTAATTATTTGAACAGAAACTGGTTAACAGCATCGGTCAGACATATTATCTTCATATAAAACATCTGATGAATTTCAAGGAATTTTCTAAAATCAGAAATTTTTGCAGATTTTCTTTAGACGGATATCAACAGACAGTATCTTGTGAATGCTTTGCAATGATAGGTCATTTTTTTCCTTGTTTGAAACTTATCATCAGTTCAGTTCAGTTCTTTGTTTTTAAGAAACATCAAACTTTGTAGTTCATTTGGTTTTCAAATCTATTATGTATTGTAGCATACTAACTAACCTTTTTTAATATTCTTCTATCCAAAGCATGTCTTCAAAACAATATCGATGAAAATATGCATTACGTAAAAAGGAAAAAAATAATGACCTTATTCTTTATAACTTTCGTCCGTTATAATTATCTAATAACTCCATTCCGCGTGACTAGCTTTCACCATCTAAAACACAAGTGACAAATATACCTGTTTTTCTACGTGACATAACAATATCGTGGTATTCATAATAACACCGAGTTCATCAAAGTTGTCACGACGGATGAACTCTTCCGAATTCTACACACACGGTGGCAGCCGTAATAAGGTTGTATACAATTTACTTCACAGTGAAAAGTGACGTTCGCGATCAGCCCCATGATGAAAGCTGCCCTCTATGGCCCTGAATGAGATGACGGTGTTCTGTATGAATAAAATAAAGAATACAACTCACTCATACAATATAAGATAATTATCATTATCGAACACAATTATCAATTTTTCTCAACAAGGTAGGCGGGGCTAGTTGGTCTTTTTTGAATAAATTTTGCTATAACTTTGAAGTACGAAGTTTTGCGTTATAATGTGAAGCTTACCTTTTACCTTTTCAATGAAAAATAACAAGAGGATCATTTGTTTGACATTTTTCTTTTATTTAACGTCTTGATATTTCAGAATAAATTGACAAACTAAACACGGGTCTCTAGAAGACATTAGTTCATTCGCGCTCGAAAATTCGAACGATTGTGACGTTGCATTTCTATTATTTTGGGCCTATACCATACATTAGATTAACCTCAAACGACCACTTCACAAATCGAAGGTTTTCTGATTGCATACCTTTTCAACAATTAGTTTTATGAATATGGTTCGAGTTACAACTAAAACTTCAAAGCTGAGTAAACAAATAGAGTCATGACAGTTCCGTTTTTGTGTGAAGGACTTTCGTCCGATGATGAAGACATTTTCTTGTACCATGTGAAGACATTTGAAAAAAATCACCTGGCATCCCTGCGGCGCACAACCGGTTTCTTGCTTGCATTTGTTTTGATGACATTTGTACCGTTCGCCTCAAAGTATATTGAAATAACCTCCAGGTATGCTACATTACTCGATGCATTATTGTGAGTTCTGATATTCAATGATAGCGTTCATTATATTTAATGGACAGTTTACAGCAAAAAATATAAAAATGACAATTATATTACAAGTGGTTCCTGCAGTGGTTGGTATCAGGTTGTCTCGTTTCAAATACACTGGGTTAAGCAGTAAACATATGCTTTCTATATTTGTTTATAGCTTGCATAATGAAACGCGGCATACTGGAAAATTTTATATGCGTTGCTCTCAAACGAGCAATTTCTACAACTGTGCTATTCGTATGCCCAACTATCTCCTTTATATATGAAAAAGAATATTCATAAAAATTCTTTGAAACATAATTTCAAAATCGATTTCCATTAACATTTAAAACAAATACATACAATAAACGTTTGTGTTAGGTTAGAACCGATGTTTTTAATGAAATTTAAATTTTCAGCACCAATTTTATAATGCGCAAACAGTGAATGATTTTTGGAAGAATCGGAATCATGTTGGTATTTTTTAACCTACTTAATAAAAAGTTTCTCCAATTTGCTTATTTTATTGCATCAGCAATTCAGTATTTTTCATCCATGCATCGCTAATTTTTGGACGCCCAAATTCCAAGATATCGTCACTGACCAACTTACCCCTATGACCAACTAGCCCCGCCCTACCCTACGATAAGCTGTTGTGTGGAAGATCGGTATGCGTAGTCATGGGCAGTGTTGCCACGTATACAGATTTTTCTGTAATGATACAAATTTTCAGTATATTTTTTGGCCAAGAATCTGTATATACAGATTACAGATTATTGGATATCCAGATATTATACAGATTTTGTAACTATATAAACTATTTTTGTATATTTGATCATTTCACGCAACAATTAACAAAATCAATCGGCGATTCGAACACTGAACTGAACTATTTTTGCTACTGTCAAATGTGTCATATATAGTAGTGATAGAAATCGTATTTTTTCGCAATATAATGTGAACAAAAGAAAAGTTTGAAACCGTCTCACTTCAGAAACTGTGAACGCAATTATCAAATCGAAATTATTTGTTAAAATCCGAGGGGAAGGGGTTCAGTACAGTTGTCAACGACATCAAGGTTCTGCAAGATCATGTACAAATACCACGATGAAAGTGAGGATTAAATGAATGTTTATAACGCGAATCTAAATGAAATAAACTCTTTCCAACGGTTTTCCCTTAAACTATATTTTAAAATGTTTTTTTTTACATACTTCTCTATGTATCTAAAACTCTCAATCTACGATATTACACATTTTTGATCAAACTAGACCTTGTACGAGAAAGTATGTATAGTCAATTTTTTGCCTATGCCTGAAAATTGAAAAGTAGTGTTATTCAGAAAACTACTAGCAAGCTACACTAGCGATCACGAGCTTAAAAATTTGTATAAGCAAAATATATACACTTTACTACAAGTATGTAATTCTCACTTCGTACTCAAATCTAACGCAAAAATCTTATGAGGTGCAAAATCCGCAATACAGATTCCTTCTATTTTTTCTACAGATAAAAATTATTTTTTATCTCGGAAATACAGATTTCAATGTGGCAACATTGGTCATGGGTGATGAAACCTATGCTGCTTGATCCTCTGATCGACCGACAGCTTCTTGGTGACCAGTCCTACACTTTCTGTGATGGCTGAATTATTGACGATGCCGATAAGTTATTTTTTACGGAAAACTCGGGAAAAGTCAATGAGCAATCTGAGAGTGCGACTACTGATACGATGATAGCCGATGTTTTCCATCAGTTATGTTTAGATAGATAATCTGGATCATCATCCAGTACTGTTTCGGTCATATTTGGCGTCAGCACAACTGAGAGAGCACTAATTGCTCAATCAATCAGAACGCGGAATTTTTATTTAATTAGATAATGTCTGATATTTTCTAGTTGTTCAATAGTTAGTTTTGAAAAAATGGTAATTTTGTTTATTTTAATAAGTGCGCTGAAATATATTCCATCGATTGATGCAAACATCTGTGATCTAATGAGAAATTGCAATATTTTTCCTTTCAGGTTCGAGGAAGGCAGCCATCGGTTAACTTTGAAAAAACATAACTCAAAAACGAAAAACAACACATCTTTGATTCTCGGATATGTTATGTAAAAAATCTTCAAGAATCCTTTCAAGAAAAATATAGCGCTCTTGGTCCCGAGACCATGTAAACAATAAAAAAAAAACAAATACCATCAATCATCACGAAAACTTAATTCTCGTTTTTTGAAAGTTACGTATATTTTTTTAAATACTAATACAAATTGGCTTCAACTTGGTATATCGATCATCTGAATCGGTCGGGTAGTTCAAAACTTATGAATTTTTGAAAAAAGTCATTCTGGAAAAATTGTGATCAAACTGCTTTTCGAAATGGTCACCCTAACGAAAATAAATAATACGGGTCTACTATTTTGCAATAAAAAACAAAACGACCACTTTTCACGAAATTCTGGCTAGATAACAACTTAGAAAACAATAACGGAGATAGCGGATCGAACTATCGGTACAGTTCTATATATTATGCATATATTATTGGTGTTTGCATATTTATACAAAATTTTGTTTACACTACGATTGCGTCAAATTGACGCATATCCGTAGAGATAGGTATACCACATGGAGAACTTCGACATTTCAACACTATTGAAGAAAATAGACTTCAATATATATTCACCTCGATCAATGGATAAAAGTCATTGCAAGAAATAAAATAAAAATGCTACCATTTTTTGTAATTTTCGTTATTAAATTCGAAATGTGTCAAAATGACGCGTCTCGTAAACCTAGTGTTAATAATCATAGATTTAAGGAATTTTTTTTATACATATCAATATAAAAATATAGATAAAAGTTTGGCTCATTTAAGCCTATGTAACTTTTATATGCAAATTGCAATATTTCCTCTCTTCTCTCTCATTGTCCATAGAACGAACGCTGCATTTGATTCGCAGTGGTATATCAATATTGTAGCTCAATTTTTAAATACGGATGCATAAGTATATATGCGAAAAAGCTGCAAATTTTAAAGCCTCTTTGATACCAAGCGCGAATGAATTTGCCAACAAGGCAAATTAAGATGCATAAGTAGAACTTTATCGACAACACAGATAGGTAATCAAACAAATGCTTGTTTTGAATTTTCCTTAGTTCCAACAATAAGCATTTTCGCTGTACAGCAGTGTAAAAATAAATATTATGAATGAAAATTAACTTTCTCGTATCGAAAACGCTACGAACGCTATCCGTTGAATAATCTCGAGTCATTCCAGCCTATATAGTATTTCTTCCAAATGAAATCGACAAATGACAAAACATGAGTATTTTTGATCCGAATGAAAGTTTGTATTCCGTTTGGGTTGAAGGAAATATGAGTTTTCTACAGCAATTGGGGTTTTTTTGACTCAAGCGTAACTTTTGAAAAGGGCGTATCGATTTTAGTAGGAGAAATCTTTGATAATTTATATCTCAAAAACTATGAGTCGTTTCGAAATAGTGTCTTAGAAAGAGGTATAGAGTATTGATGTCTAAACATGAAAAAAAATATACACTGAGAAAAAAATTAATACTCTTTTTTTATTTACAAAACAAAATTTAATTTGCAATATCCAAAGTACATATTTTTTAATTTTGACGTAGGACTACGTCTAACCGGAAGATATAGGGGGTGAAATGGAAATCTAGGCACTGAACAAGTAGGAAAAAATGCAAGATTTGAAACGCTTATAACTCGAGCAGTTCTCAATAGATCGCAAAGGTTTTTGCATCAATTGATAGGAAATATATCTACGCATCTATCATAACGAATAACAGTTCATTTTTCTTGAGATAAATAATTGAATAATTGTGAAATATCAAGCATTGTCAAAATGCACTATGTGCCCATTTTTGATTGGTCCATTTTGTGCTCCTCAAATCGTAACAGGCAACCAGAGCAGCAGCGAAATAGAATGAAGCACGATTGGAAAGGAAAAAGAAAAAAATTAACGAAACATTGGTCGCAGTCTCACACATGCGTAATTCTCGAGCCAGCCAGTCAGCTTAAAAATCCCCACTCAGCTACCGTAACGATCATTCTCATTCAAACCGTACACCACATCAGTTCGCATCACAACACATCAACAAACCAACCCAAGCAGCCATGTCTGGACATGGTAAAGGAGGAAAAGTGAAGGGAAAGGCAAAATCCCGCTCGAACCGTGTTGATCGGGAGTTCCTCGCAAGGGTAGCTAGGCCGAGCGCGTTAGTACTAGTGCACCAGTCCACCTAGCCGGCGTTATATAGTTTCGACCGCCGAAGTGATCGAGTTAGCTGGCAGAGCTGCTCGCGACGATAAGAAAAACCGCATTCAGAACAGAACACATTCAGTTCGGTGGACATCAAGACAACAACAGGCAGTTGCAGCGAGTGGCGAGTGGCAAACGCAATCGCAAAACGGCAGCAGGTAGAAAGAACAAAGTTTGTTCTTTATACAAACTGCTTTGGTGGCAAATCCAGAACAAGGCGGCATCGAGGGCGCTCGAAATGGTTTTTTTCAAAACCACGAGTACAAAATTTTCTAAATTGGAACCATTCCATAAAACAAGGCGCTTTTCAGGGCCATTAAACCTTCCAAAAAAGAGTTTAGGAAATACAGTTCAATGCTTTCTAAAACATTATCCAAAATAATAATAAAACATAAATTGATTTTTTCATAATTTGTTTGCCAGGATCTGATGAGTATGTGAATTTGGCAGTTGTTCTGAGCTTATTGATAGTTGGGGACGTTCCTGATTATTCAATTTTCACCAATTCTTAAATTGTTTTTAGATTGAAAGTACAGTAATCTACAATTAGTTCGACATTTAGCTAATTGGATGGACATGTAATGCGACTTATTTAGTTGGACATTTTTGTAAACATAGAGATCCCAATTATGACCCCACATTGAAAGTCGACACTGTACCACTGTCATCGCAAATCTTCAATTACAAGTTAAAATCGCCTCCAATGCGACACTGAGTGGCGCTTCGGCACGTCGCATTGAATGTAATTTACTGTACAACATGTCACAAAGCTGGATGGGAAGAAATTTTCCAACTGTGAAAGCTGTGGCGAGTGGCAACAAATCGCTAAACAGGAAGGTTTAGCCGAACAAGATGGGGATATCGAGTGATAACAAAACAATAAACTCCTTAGATTGAAGATAATTTTGTGATCCTGAAAAGGACCCTTTTTAGCCTGCATGTGAATCCAACGAGCGAACAAATCGTAATGAATGTATTTTTTGCCATCGCTCCCTTTTAACGCTCATTCGTTCGTCTCGTTGGACTCGCCCCTCTGGCTGAGTCTGCCGATTTGTCTCTATCCTGTGAGTTTGTACCGCTAGAGTATAAAACACGCGCACCCCAAAAAATATCTTATTTTCTTTCAAACCGTAAACCCGTGTGGTTGTACGGCATCGGAATCGTGGACGTAACAAAGGAGGACAAGTTAAGGGAAAGGCAAAGTCTCACTCGAACCGTGCAGGTCTCCAGTTCCCTGTTGGTCACATTCACTGATTGCTCCGCAAGGGTAACTAGGCCGAACGGATTGGTGCCGGAGCACCAGTATACCTAACAGGGATTATAGAGTTTCGGCCGTCGGAGTGCTCGAGTTGGCTTGCAAAGCTGCTCACGACAATCAGAAAACCCGCATCAAGAACAGAGCAGCTTCGGTTCGGCGCTCATCAAGGTAACAATTAGTTTCAGTGAGTGGCAAAATGTTTCTCCGGCACGTCGCATTAAATGTAATTTACTGAACAATATGTCACAAGCTGGATGGGAAGAAATTTTCCAACTGTGAAAGCTGTGGCGAGTGGCAAACGCAATAGCTAAACAGGAAGGTTTAACCGAACAAGATGGGAATATCGAGTGATAACAAAAACACAACACCAAAGGTTCTTTTCAGAACCATCAACATATTCATAAAGAGTAAACAGTAAACTAATCCATTTTTCAGGTAGATAGGTAGGTATTCACGTAGGAGAAGAAAATAAAACAATATATATTTAACAAAAGCTGTCCCCTTGGTATAGTCTTACGTCACTCCGGTTATGTCCCGACATTACCCACCCGTCTTTTTTTAAAAATGTTTCATATAAAATAGAAGCCATGTAGAAAATTTAAAAAATGGGTCCAAGATGGTAAAACTATTTTTGACGAACTTTGTGGAACATCGAATTTTTATGAATTTTCGAAACTTCGAATTTTTGTATTTTAACAATCATTTTTAGCCACAAATTATGATTCCTGAAGTAATTTAAAACAAAAAAGCTCATTATAAATCTCCTTCTAAATGCAGCCATTCTCGAGATATTTTGAAACATATTTCTAATTTATAATCTTTTTTATAGTAAATATTCCCTTTTAATATGTTTGTCGAGTTATACCGTCATGTTCATGAAATTTTATGAATTTGCTTATAATTTCCAACAACTTTTCCAAATACATCATCATGGTAAAAATACTTGTTTAGGAGTTACGTTGAAAATCATTTGAACACATGTGGGTTAATATAAAACGTAGCGATATTAAAAAATGTTTTTTTTTATCTTAATACAAACTTTTAACATGTTATTCGTGTTACACAATCAAAATACGAACAGTAGAATTGAAATCCCAACAACAAATAAACCTTGTTGATTCAACCGGACGTTATAGGTACAAATATTTAACTTGTTTACGTTATGCCTAGATTATACCTGAAGTCAGGTATATAAAGTCAGGTATCTTTAAGCAACCTCTGTACAGGTATATAAAGTCAGGTACCTTTAAGGTACCTCTATAATGTATATAAAGTTACTCATATTCAAACATATTTCTATACCCATGCTACTCAACTCTTCCACGCCCTGATCATATTCTTCTTGTGACATATATGAAGATGACAATTTTGTAAGATAATCTTCTTTTCGCTTGCTAGCCCAGTCAAATAACGTTTTTGCACTTGTAATCGGATGTTCATGCTGCCTAGCCAAACTAGCTCTTGTTGCCATCCGTTTTAATGTACCACCAATTGCATCACAAGGTCCTTTGTCGTGTGATGTTGCAAAAAATGCCATTCAGCGTCAATGTCGTATTTCGATTTAAACTGACATAAACTCGCAAAATTTTTCCTATTTTTATACTGGGATGCAGCACCATCCGACATGAATTTTATTCTTTATATCTGCATTTGTTTCAAAAATGTTACCAATTTAGAAATAAATACTTGCACAGCTATTATGTCATGACTTATAACTTCAGATATAACTACAAAGCTTAAATTTGTCAGAGAACCTTTTTCATCTCTATAATAAACAACGAATGGATGGATTGTTGCTTGATCATTGTTCCAGTGATGACTATGAACTTCATCTTGAAGCACTAATGAATAATTTTCGGAAAAATAGCAAGTCACAACAACCTCATTTTCTTGCAAATTAGCTTTTATATTGTTAAGAAATGTGGACTGTTGTGTTTTAATGCAATCATGAGTAAGTATTTTTTTCTATTTTTTCGCAAAAATACGCTACAAATTCTTCCACCGGTTTTACAAGAGTTTCTATGCCGCATCGATCAGTAGAAATACATTGTGCATAAGTGATTTCAATTAAATTGCGTTCCTGAAGCTCATCTAGAAACCAGTTTCCAAACGCGTCCATTGTTGGGCATTTTTTACATTCGCGAAGGTAACGGTATTTTGATCTATTTGATATGTTACATAGTATTTTTTCCATATATTCATTGCATTCAATGTTAAAGGAATATTTTTTGAGACTATGAAGCATAAGATTTACATTTTCATGGAATGTACAAACACAAACGTTATGATTTCCTGATCTACTCAGCAATTTGCAATGCAAAAGAGCTAAATCCAATTTTGCAATTTGGATTAAGTTCCTTAAATCTGTTGAAAGCTTCCCGTAATGATGTTATTAATAACCTTTTTTGGATGTGTTGACGAATCCCATCTTCGGCTACAGAAACATAGTCTCTTTCTCCAGGTAATGATCGACTGATATCGTCGTCATTATATAATTCCGAAACATGATTTTAACATCACTTAAACTTGGTCCATATTTGCTATGTGGTGTCGACAATACACCTTTTTAATTTGCCAGTTTTTGGCTTGAATTGCCATATATTTATCAACGCCAAATTCTTCTTCCTTTTTTTGCACGGACCAAGATTTAGGCAAAACTGTTAAAATTCTAACTTTTTCTGATCTTGTTGTCTCTGTGTGGTCAAATTTCTCTTCGAGCTGATTGATAATCTCATCAAACTCTTTTGCATTTTGTTTAAAGTTCGACTCTTCGTCTTCTTCATGTGAAAAGGAAAATAGATTTCTTTTAATACCTTTAGAAATTTCTTTGAATTTTTGTTCGGGGTAACTAGCCTGTCCAAGTCTTTTCGTCATTATTGGTGAAACGTTAATACCGGCGATTCCCTTGTTGAATAGCTCAATGTTGTACGCTCGGGAATACTCTGGTATATTGTTGTTTTGGGAATCTGGCGGAGATGCTGAAACGACTGAAACTATTGATTTTACTTCTTCTAAAGTATTTCCTACTGCTGTACTGATCTGCTCCTCCGTATCACACTGCTTTGGTTTGGAAGAGTATACAGATAAGCGGCATGAAAATTTTAAAAGATGTTTTTAAAGATGTATCTAAAAGGACATTGCATCTCATTGATTAAGTTTCTCAATCATTGACACGGTTAAGAAACGTTTTTCAGATGAACATTTCTTACCGTTTTTCGGAATCGGTCTACAACACGAACAAAAAATTTTTGTAGTCCATTGTGGTATACTGTTATTCATTCTATAAGGAGGATTGTTCGACTGATAAACGATGTTTGAATATGAGTAACTTTATATACATTATAGAGGTACTTTAAAGGTACCTGACTTTATATACCTGTACAGAGGTAGCTTAAAGATACCTGACTTTATATACCTACAAAGAGCCTTTATATACCTTTATATACTGTATACTTTATATACCTACAATTCCTGACTTCAGGTATAATCTAGGCATAACGTAAACAAGTTAATTATATTTGTACCCATAACGTCCGGTTGAATCAACAAGGTGTATTTGTTGTTGGGATTTCAATTCTACTGTTCGTGTTTTGATTGTGTAACACGAATAATATGTTAAAAGTTTGTATTGAGATGAAAAAAGATTTTCTAATGTCGCTACGTTTTGTGTTAACCCACATGTCTTCAAATGTTTTTCAACGTAACTCCTAAACATATATTTTTACTATAATGATGTATTTGGAAAAGTTGTTGTAAATTATAAGTAAATTCATAAAATTTCATGAACATGACGGTATAACACGTCATATTAAAAGGGAATATTTACTATAAAAAAGACAATAAATTAAAAATATTTTTAAAAATATCTCGAGAATGGCTGTATTTAGAAGGAGATCTATAATGAGCTTTTTTGTTTCAAATCACATCAGAAATCCCAATTTGTGGCTAAAAATGATTGTTAACGTACAAAAATTCGAAGTTTCAAAAATTTATAAAAACTCGATGTTCCACAAAGTTCGTCAAAAATAGTTTTACCATCTTGGACCCATTTTTTAAATTTTCTACATGACTGCTATTTTGTATGAAAAAATAAAAAAAATTAAAAATATGTATTTTGGATATTGCAAATTAAAGTTAATTAAAAAAAATTTATTATTTAAAATTTATTATTAAAAAAAAGAGTACTAATTTTTTTTCTCAGTGTATATTTTTTTTCATGTTTAGACATCAATACGCTATAACTCTTTCTAAGACACTATTTCGGTACGACTCATAGTTTTTTAGATATAATTAATCAAATTTTTCTCCTACTAAAATCGATACGCCCTTTTCAAAAGTTAAGCTTGAGTCAAAAAATTCCCAATTGCCGTGGAAAAACTCATATTTCCTTCAACCCAAACGGAATACAAACTTTCATTCGAATCAAAAATACATGTTTTTAAAATCTGCATTTTTTGGACGATTTCATTTGGAATTGCACCAACACCATAATGTTATTCCAAATTCAATTTGTTTGTAGCAATAATGAAAAAATACAACAATTTTGACGAATTTTATCCCCAAAACATCCGAGAGAAGCTAATTTGCAGCTTCGACCATTATTTTTTCACGTTCATCCGCCAAACAAGGCTCATCCGGAATTAAATTTCCACCGCTTCTTTCCTGAATCTGTCAACTGCAATTACTTGGTTCTGCTACGGACAGCTTTCACTGAGCATTACTGCCATTATTCCTCTTCCCCTTGTCTACGTTTGCTGTGTTTGCGGCGATTTTACATTCAACTGGAGCAAATATTTTGTCCATCTGTCAATTCGTGAAGCTGATACCTGTCGACCTTCGCTCGGGTGCACTCGTGAACTTTAGCTCAGACAGAAGTGAATCGACAGAAGTCCGAAGAGTGTAAAATAAATAGAACCCCCAAAGGCTTAGAAGATGGATCGAATCCGAAAGTTGGGATGGTATTAAAAACGATGACAAGCGCAAAGTTCGCCCTAGAATGAGATGAGATTCTGAAGATTAAGCTCAAAACTTGGCGTATTTTGTTTGGATAACGATTCCTGGAAGAATATCCCAACAATTGGATCGAAAATGTGTTTTTCTCTCTCGCCGTTAGGTTGCCTTCGATTTGGCGGTTAATTGTGAGTGCTTTGGTGTATTGTTGTAAGGACCGCTCGCTCGATGGTTATGGAAAGGATTATAAAACCGAAATGGAAAATATTTCTTCTCTCAGTGGGTTCATTTTTCTTGCTTGATGCGAAAGATGAAAGTGAACGGGAGGTTCGGAAGTGTACAAATATCTCCATTAGTCTGTTTACAATTTAGCGGACGTCAAGAGGCGCAAATTTTCCACTTCGTCATCACAACTCATTTGTTACTGTTTCATTTGTAGAAGATTTGTTTTTCTATACCCGATACAAGTTGCCAGTTTTTTTTTCCTCCGGAATCTAAATAATGAAAGTTGGTTTTCGTGGAACAGAATAATAGAGACAAAATGGAAGAAGATGGGGTATTTGCATGCACAAAAATGGTTCAATAAATTCATATTGTTTGTTTCGAGTGGAGACCATTTGTTTCGAGATAATAGTGGTGACTAAGGAAAATTCAGCAAATGGAACGGGGCTAGATTAAAAGCTCCAAGACAAACTTTGGGACAGTCTCTTGATAATTGAAATTTGTTTTTGTTGTGTGGGGATTCAGTAATCAAAAGCATTCTGTTTTCCTTGAGACAAGCATCGTCTGCTCGATGAGAATTTTAACTTCATCACTGACTTGTATGAAAACAAGAGAATTCGTTAAAATTATGCTTCAAATATTACACTTTTATTCAATTGAGTAAAACAGGGAACGTATGAATCATTTCAAAGAACGAATTGATCACAACGGTTTTTGATTTAATTATTATTTGAATATTTGATAATATCTTAATAATGTGAGTAATCCTGAACCTTAAGAGCGCGTCATAAATGAAGATTGTAGGTGATTTCCCATGAAAATTATTCCGTCGGCAGTGATGTAATTTTCACTGAAATGGTACACTGCGCGGGAGTTTCATGCCTAAACTTACGATACAGCAATCACTCACCTAAGAGAAACCATGCGCTTTTCCTATTCACCGGCGAATATAAGAAGATCCAGTATGCGCTAGTTGGGAGAAATCTTGGTGCGAATGAGTAACACTCTCTTACACTTTTTTTACTCTTAGGAGCTCGAGTGTGCGAAAACTTGAATTCGCCCACCTACTCCGTCATCCTCAACCCCTCTTTGGTCCATAATCACCATAGTTTTAGATATTTCAAGTTTCTCTTCGTCACAGTCCCGTTGTCGACGTGAACGTGTTCTTTTATGTACCGTTGACCATTGACCGTTGACCGTTGACCGTTGACCGTTGACCGTTGACCGTTGACCGTTGACCGTTGACCGTTGACCGTTGACCGTTGACCGTTGACCGTTGAAATGTGCACTTTCTTTGACTCAATCCACACGTGTCGCTCTAACGTTATGTTCGTCCCACTCTAACACTATCTCCTCTCGCTTAAATTCTAACATATTCTTACCACAACGCTATCTTTTCTCTTTCAATGATCAATCTTCACGTACCCATGGATATATGCTAACACTATCATTCCCGATTGTATTGTGTGATTTCATGCCGCTTCGGCCTCTCAGAATCGTTTTCAACGAATCGGAAGTCGTCATTTTTGATTGCAAAACGGCATCGGTAAGACCCTTCCGTCCAATACCCATATTATAGGGATCTTTCTTAATTTTTGTTGATTTAGAGCCAATATCAGTCAATCGGAAGTCGGAACTAAATTTAATTCGATTTTCGCTCTGCATTCTTTTTCTCTGGTGAAAATATTTGAGCAATATTTGTTTATTGTCTATTCATCAACTGGCTGTGAAGGCCCCAATGAAGTAATTTATATCTAAACCTGAATTTTATACTTCATAAGGTCGTCACATAGAAAAATCATCACATAGTAAAACTAACATCGAACCGAAAACATACGGCGAATTAGACAAGTTAAAAAAAAAGAACTAAAAGAACGAAGGAGCGAAGGAGGAGGTGGAAGAAATGGAAGGGGGCGATATAATGAATATCTGAATACCGAACGTGTAGGAAATTATGAAAGATTTCGGTCACTTATATCTCGACCATTTAGATCGTAAATATATTTGTATCAATTGATTAAGAATAATTCTACAAATATATCACGATAGGTAAAATATTTTTTCGGATAAACTATTGAATAATTGTTAAATAGCAAGCATTATCTGAAAGCGCTAAATTCCACGCTTTGATTGGCCCAATTCAAAAAGGGTAACTAGAGTAAACGCGGAAAACAATTTGAATTCATGAGTCCAATCGCGAAAACCAATGGAGCTATCCACCGTGCAAATCATTCTATCAAAAGGGGAATTTTAAAAATAAGACAATGAAGCCAACACACCACGGACAAGCCAGTGAACTGTTGTCTGCTATCCTTTTCTTTCCTAATATCTCTGGCACATGCAACGGTTTTGCTCAATACAATGAACGCCTGTAGAGCAGCGAAATATTGCGTCGCAAGCCCCTCTTTTGTTGCCAGTAAATTCGGACAAGTTTCACTGTTTCGCTTCGAAACGATCATTTATTTTCTAATCGGGAGTTCACACAAGAAGGAGCGCTAGCTTTGCAGCAGCACCAATAACGTCAGCAGCGGTTGCATAGCAGTAGTAAGTACCAATACCAGCAGCGGCAGCAGTATCATCACCGATATGGTCTGTAGCGGTAGTAGTAGCAGCAGTAAACGAGTTTCAATTTACATAGGACAACCGTCACTCACCACTTTTGTGTTATCGATCCTGCACATAAAATAACGAAAAGCTAATTATTTTATTATAATTTGTTTATCGGGGAGAACTTTACGAGAGGAGAATTTAGGAGTGTTTCTGGGCTTATTTGTGGTTAGTGATTTCCTGATCGAGCATACAATTTTTGTGAATCCGTGCATGGTTTCGGGGTTAAAAGTGCCGTCAAAGTACAACACATTGCAAGCCGACTGGAAGAAGAGCAGTGGAAGAAGAGTATTAGTGTTTGGGAAAGCATAGCGGACACATGCAAGGCGTGAGTACTTTTACTCGCATCAGTTTCTGTTCTGCTTTCTCATGGAACAGTCATGGAAAATTGTTTGCGTGTGAATGCGTTCAAGCGAACCGAATATTCGCATTTACGCATTCGACTTGGTGTTCCCGTGATGCAAACCAATTGACGAATTTACGCAAAGCTGAATCAACTCATGCGACACCTACATTAGAGTTCAGAACCACAAAAGTGATGATGTTTGTTTATTCTACGCACTGAAAAGCAAGATTCGGTCGTGATTATTCATTTTATTTCTATTTAGATTTATTTCAACCATTAAATGTATTCAGTATATGGTAAGAAAGTTAGGACTTTGTATATTTACCATGATTTCAACACGCGATTGGACCAAAGTCATTGATAATCTGCGAAAATTTTGAGTTTGATAATGCATACAGGTTATGAATACTGTGGATAATGGTGATGAAATCGATATCATATTAAGTTGGATTATATCATTGATAATGTAAGGGCCGATACAAGAAGGATTTGCAGTATGTTTAGTGCAACACATGCTACTCATCGTTTATCTAGTTGAAAAAAAAAATAAAGTTATGACACTTATACCAAGCCATTCTTCAAAATATACATTCCACATTGTAAAATGGCGATTTTCTAACCTTTTTAGCGTAGAAAGATTACGTGAAACCGGGAAATTTGAAGATAAATTCTGATTTTTCTTAAAAAATTTAACGACCAAAAAAACAAAACATCATCATTTTACTCGCTACGCCATCTGGTTGTAAATCTAACGTAAATTCGTCAATAGCATCAGTTCCTGTTCTGCTTTCGCATGGAACAATCATGAAAAATTGCCACATTACGAAAAAAAAGAAATTAATTTTATGCAAGGTTATAAGACTTTATTTCGTTTTCACCGTGAAATGGCGCCTTCAATTTCTATTCTGCGCATGGAGTGATCATGAAAAATCTCGTGTTATTCTCACGAAAACAAAAATGAATCATGTATCAAACATCTTCAGTTGCTTTTACAAGGCCACTCAAATTCCATCGGATCTTTCCGGGACCACCAACAAGTTCGAAAGAGTTGAGTTTTATATTAATAACAATTCCATACTTATACTCATTCAACCATACACTAACAAGAAAAACTATCAGCAATCTTTCAAAATATTCATTCATTCATTCAAGTAGAATTGATTCAGATGCAATTTCAAATAAATGATTACCGAGCCAACGGTAGTCCTACGTCTACCTTGCGGTTATATCACAGATATTCTTGTTTTTTATATCGCATAACACTGTCAAAATCATTCGTCTTCCTAAGCTCGAAGCCGCCAGACGGTTTTATATCGTTATCGTCCATCGTTGAAGTGATACCGTTATTTTCGTGGCTGGTGAAGTGAGTGTTGGACACTAACGGGATTCCCTGTGAATTCATTGAAGCAGACACAACAAGCGAGAGGAAGGAACCCTGCACGCGAGCGCTGTGTGCTGGTGTGTTATCGCCGTAGCACCGTCTTCGACATCATCACCGCGTGGTGCGATACACGGGTTCAGCTGTACCGAACGATCAACACGCAGCACCGTTATAAATAATCCGCACTGGTGTGCATAATAAGTATACTGAAATTAATAGGTTAAGGTTATTAGGTTAAGGTTAATTATAAAAAAAAATTGCAAAAATTATAAGAAAGTGTACATCTGCCATTTTAAATGGCAGAAGGGGAAGAAAGCGTTGACATGGATATCGAATCCACTGTCTCCCCCTCCCCAGCTACGGGTGCTGGGAAGTCGCTTAAACGCGTTCCCCCCTCAGAAGATGTCTCTTCACAGGAAGAGTTAACTCACCTCAACAAGCCTCCCTCAAGAAAATTTGCAAACCTTTCCTCTTCACCCCCTCATTCTCCCGCTCCCGTTTCCGCTCAACTCACGAACTTGCCTCCCAGCCCTACTGATCCCGCTCCCGCTCAACAATCGACCTCGACCTCCCCCTCAGTTGCTTCCTCTCCTCGTGTCAAGGTCTATCCAGAAGATTCACCTGGAGCTGGCCCATGGGTTGTTTTTTTCCGGCCCAAACCGAACGGAAAATCCATCAATGTCATTCAGGTTTCGAAAGATCTGGCAAGATATTATTCCTCCGTGGTCGAAATCTCTAAGGTTAGACCGAACAAACTGCGTGTTGTCGTGAGTGATCGGAAACACGTAAATGCAGTTGTGATCGACGAGAGATTCTCCCTAGAGTATCGTGTCTACGTGCCGTCCCATGACGTAGAAATCTCGGGGGTGATAACTGAAACGGGTCTGACGTGTGAAATGATAAAGGAAGGAGTTGGTAAATTTAAAAGACTCCCATTGGTGGGCGTTAAAATTTTGGACAGCCGCCAACTAGGGAAAGTATCCCAAGAAGAGGGAAAAACTAAATTCACGCAGTCAGACTCGTTTCGAGTAACTTTTGCTGGTTCCGCTCTACCTGACTACGTCATGGTGGGCAAATTGAGATTGCCTGTGCGACTCTTCGTGCCAAAGCCCATGACTTGCCAAAAATGCAAGTCAGTTGGTCACACTTCAGATTATTGTGCCAACAAGGAGCGCTGTGCCACTTGCGGAGAGCAACATGAGGGGAAATCCTGCAGTGCGACTGAGCATAAATGTCCATATTGCGGGGGATCCCCACACGAGCTCTCAGTTTGTGAAACTTACAAGAGTCGCTGGGAGAAACAGAAGCGCTCTTTGAAGGAAGCCTCGAAACGCACTTTTGCGGATATTTTAAAGGGCGCTTCTCCATTGGCCCAACAACAACAACCAATCATCACACAAAATGTCTTCGCCACGTTGCCCGTTGACGAAATGGAAGCGGACACAGCTAACGGGGGCACACCGTTCATTTTCCAAGGGAATCCCCGGCGCAAAAATGTGACCACTCCCAAAGTTCAAGGACAAGCCCCTCCGGTTATACCTCCTGTTAGCATGCCTAAAAAATCGAGTGCAGCGGACAAGCAAAATCAGGTTCCTCCTGGCTTCCGTGGGAATAGTTCACCTTCGAACGACCCAGCACTCGAGGGGACATCAAAAACCCCAAATGTCCCTATTTTTCCGTCCAGCTCAACTCCCCAATCGGGATTTATAAAGTTGACTGACCTTCTGGCTCAAATCTTCACAGGCTTTAATGTTTCCGACTCCATCAGAACCATTGTCATTTCAATGCTTCCAGTATTAATGACAATTTTGCAACAATTGATACAAACATGGCCCCTCCTTGCAATGATTATCTCTCTTGATGTCTAATTCAAATAGAGAAGTCGGAGATATCACTGTTTTACAGTGGAATTGTCGTAGTCTTATCCCTAAATTGGATACATTCAAATTTTTAATTCATAACTTCAATTGTGACGTTTTTGCTCTGTCCGAAACTTGGCTTTCTTCGCGAGATGATATCTCTTTCCACGATTTTAATATTATACGCTTGGACCGTGTTGACAGATACGGAGGGGTGCTATTGGGGATCAATAAGTGCCACTCATTTTTTCGAATTGATCTTCCACCTATTGGAGGGATCGAAGCTGTTGCTTGTCATGCAAACATCAGAGGCAAAGACCTTTGTATTGTCAGCTTGTATTGGCCTCCGAGAGCTGCGGTTAGCCGCAAGCAACTTGTTGACATGTGCTCACTCCTTCCTGAGCCACGATTGATCTTGGGAGACTTCAACTCTCACGGAACTGCCTGGGGGGAACCGTACGACGATAATCGTTCATCGTTGATATATGACCTTTGTAACAGCTTCAATATGACCGTTTTGAACACTGGGGAAACAACACGTGTACCTAAACCTCCTGCTAAACCAAGTGCTCTTGACCTCTCGCTTTGCTCGAATACACTATCGTTAGATTGCAAGTGGAATGTAATCCAGGACCCCAACGGCAGTGACCACTTGCCAATCAAAATTTCCATCACCATTGGTTCGAATTCTTCTGAATCTATAAACATGGCATATGACCTCACAAGACACATTGACTGGAAAAAATATGCGGACGCAATTGCTCTAGCCATCAATTCCAGAGATGGTTTGCCTCCATTGGAGGAGTATAACTTCCTTTCTAGTTTGATATATGACAGCGCGGTTCGTGCTCAAACGAAACCCATCCCAGGCTCCACTTTTTGTCAAAGGCCTCCCAATCCATGGTGGGATAGCCAATGTTCCAAGCTTTATCAGGATAAATCGAACGCATTTAAAGCTTTTCGGAAACGTGGAACCATTGAGAATTTTCAAACGTATTTGGACCTTGAAAATCAATTTAAAAACTTGATCAAAGGGAAAAAACGTGCTTATTGGCGAAATTTCGTGGGAGGTTTGTCACGAGAAACGTCAATGAAAAAATTATGGAAAGTGGCTCGAAACATGAGAAATCGCTCTTCATCGAATGAAAGCGAAGAATATTCACATCGATGGATTTTTAATTTTGCACGGAAGGTTTGTCCCGATTCCGTTCCTGTGCAAAAAATTGTTCGAGATATACCACAAGATAGGTGCGATCTTTATTCCGAGTTTTCGATTGTAGAATTCTCTCTTGCTCTCCTTTCTTGTAACAATTCGGCTCCAGGAACGGATAGAATTAAGTTCAACTTGTTAAAAAACCTCCCTGATGTGGCGAAACATCGCTTGTTGAATTTATTCAATCGGTTTCTGGAGCATAATATTGTTCCAGATGATTGGAGACAAGTGCGAATTATAGCTATTCAAAAACCCGGAAAACCCGCGTCCGACTTCAATTCGTACCGCCCAATAGCAATGCTGTCTTGTATACGGAAATTGTTGGAGAAAATGATCTTGTTTCGCCTTGATCGATTGGTTGAAACGAATGGCCTACTCTCAGATACACAATATGGGTTCCGCAGGGGCAAGGGGACGAATGATTGTCTTGCGTTGCTTTCTTCAGAAATTCAAATGGCTTACGCCGAAAAAAAACAAATGGCTTCAGTATTCTTGGACATAAAGGGGGCCTTTGATTCTGTTTCAATAGAGGTTTTGTCAGACATTACACTCTCGGGGTCTGCCGCCTCTGTTGAATAATATGTTATATAACATGCTTTGTGAGAAACAGTTGAACTTTTCTCACGGGGATTCGACAGTAAATCGGGTGTCCTACATGGGCCTCCCCCAGGGCTCATGTTTAAGCCCCCTTTTGTACAACTTCTATGTAAGCGACATCGACAATTGTCTTACACAAAATTGCAGCCTAAGACAACTTGCAGATGACGGAGTGGTGTCTGTCGTAGGATCAAACGAATCCGACCTGCAAGGACCCTTACAAGATACTTTGAACAATTTTTCAACCTGGGCCATTGGGCTAGGGATCGAATTCTCCACGGAGAAAACAGAGATGGTGGTTTTTTCTAGGAAGCATAGACCAGCAAAACCAAAGCTTCAACTTTTGGGTAAACCGATCACTCATGCTATGTCATTCAAGTATCTTGGGGTCTGGTTCGACTCCAAATGTACTTGGGGGCCCATATTAGGTATCTGAGTAAAAAATGTCAACAAAGAATAAACTTTCTCCGTACAATTACCGGCACATGGTGGGGAGCCCATCCCGAAGATCTTATAATGTTGTATCGAACAACTATTCTCTCAGTGATGGAGTATGGCAGTTTCTGTTTTAAATCAGCTGCCAAAACACATCTCATTAAACTCGAGCGAATTCAGTATCTTTGTCTCCGTATTGCGTTGGGATGTATGCCCTCAACGCATACCATGAGTCTCGAGGTTTTGGCAGGCGTACTCCCACTAAAAGATCGCTTCAATTTATTATCTCTTCGGTTCCTCATCCGGTGTAAGGTTATGAACCCATTGGTGATCGGAAATTTTGAGCAGCTTATCGAGCTAAATTTTCATTCAGGATTCATGAGCTCATATCATGAATTCATCTCCATGCAGGTTGATCCTTCTTCGTATACTCCCAACCGTGTTTGTTTTCCTGACTACATCAATTCCTCTGTACATTTTGATCTGTTCATGAAGGAGAAAATCCATGGAATTCCAGATTATCATCGATCGGGGATCGTTCCTACGATCTTCAATGCAAAGTATGGGCGTGTCAATTGTGATAATATGTACTTTACTGATGGGTCCTCTATGAATGAGTCCACAGGATTTGGAGTGTTCAACGAAATTTTTAGCACCTCCCACAGTCTTCAGAATCCTTGCTCTGTGTATATTGCTGAATTGGCAGCAATACATTGGGCGCTGGACAGCGTCGCCTCACGACCTGTTGAACACTATTACATTGTAACGGATAGTCTTAGCTCTGTCGAAGCTATCCGTTCAGTGAGGCCGGAAAAGCACTCGCCGTACTTCCTTGAGAGAATACGAGAAATTTTGAGTGCTTTAACCAGACGCTGTTATGTCATTACCTTTGTCTGGGTCCCTTCACATTGCTCAATTCCGGGTAATGAGAGGGCTGACTCATTAGCAAAGGTAAGTGCAATTGAAGGCGATATTTATCAGCGTCAAATCGCTTTCAATGAATTTTATTCTTTAGTCCGTAAAAATACCATCGCTAACTGGCAACGTAAGTGGAACGAAGATGAATTGGGTCGGTGGCTTCACTCGAAAGTCTGGACTTAAGTCGGGACTTTATTCGCACCTTCTCTCGTCTCATGTCCAATCACTGTTCGTTAGACGCGCTACTCTTTCGTTTTAATCTTGCCGATGGCAATATCTGTGCTTGTGGCCAAGGTTACCACGACATCGAACACGTTGTTTGGTCGTGCGAGGAGTATCTTGTTGCCAGATCGAATTTAGAAAACTCTCTTCGGGCTAGAGGAAGGCAGCCCAATGTGCCGTTGAGATATATGTTGGCTCGGTTAGACCTTGATTACATGTCCCAAATATATGTCTTCCTAAAAGCTATCGATCTTCGTGTGTGAGTGTCCTTATATCCTTATATTCTCCTTTTCCTTTTCCTTCGCGAGAAATCAAATCCCTTCTTACTAACAATAGAATAAGGTGAGATGTAAATACATGTTAGATATAAGATAGGCTTAAGAATTGAGTATGATGAATGTGAGTGCGAATGTGAGTGTGAACATTGTCAACATATCCTTATATCCCATCCTTTTCCTGAAACAAAATGTCACCCTTCTAAACTCGAGCAAGCCGCGAGTAATCGGTTTTCTACTTCATTAACATTAGAATTAATAAAAAATGTTTATGTATACTTGTAACTATACAGATAGGAGTTTGGCTCCTTTAAACTTATGTAACTAAGCCTGTAAAAATAAACGATTTAATAAAAAAAAACACTGTCAAAATTCTGAAAAAATCGCATATATCGTAGAAACACATTTAAATACGAATTAGAGTAGTAGTGAATCTCTAAATCTTCCAACTTTTTTTTTAATATTTCAAGTTATTTTTAGTACTCAAATTTTTGATGAAAATATTTTTAATAGTATTACTCGATACACTATAGTAAGATACACTTCCAGTATTTTTTTTCTAATTTTTATCTCGAAGCTATCGAGAATGGCATGAAAAACATTGAAAAGTACGTTTTTTTACCATAAAATGATGAACCTCATAAGGGTTCAAACAAATAGTAAAAATTTCTTATCTATTACCATATGCAATATATTCCATAGAGAGGGGGATTTGATTTAGGGCACTTTTTACTTCCATACCCGACCAGGTCCATTACACCCAAACTTGCGTTGACAGGAAACCATTTCATCATCGGCAGAAAAAATGGTTTTCCGTGTGCTGAAGGATGAAATAAACAATAAAAAGACCATTTTTCAAAAGCTTTAAAATGTTTGTATGTATGGGAGCCTACATCTCTTTCTCTCAGACTGAACGTCAGCTTGGGATTGTACACAAAAAAGTACAAACGATGTCAACGGGGACCGTACCAAGGCAGGCTGGAATGCAAGGCTGTTGTACACGACCACGCTTCCACATAGCCACTGCTGCTGTTGCATAAATGCGTGATAATATTGCACCTCATTATAAAATGAAGTTGGAAAGTGTTCTCTAAGAGTAAAAAGGAGAGTATAAACGAGAATCTATATCTTTCTCGGTCTGTACCGTGTATGTGCCAAGGTATGCGAAAAGCTTTAATGCGTGCTTATTTGCAATGTGTCTCTTGTTTCACTCGCTTATGTTGCTCTTATATTGTCATTGCATAGATATTATACAAATAATATACCAAAATGGGAGAGTAGCACATTTTCTGTTATTTTTAAGTTCATTTAATTGTGCACACTATCATGCCGCGGGTTCGGGTTCGATTCCCGTTCTGACCGGGGGATTTTTCGTCAAAGAAAATTTTTCCGATACATTTGTGGCAGAACCCCCTATATACTATTTTTTGACGCTGATAGCCGTTGACAAATTGTGCCAATGTTGGTTGCATCTCGGTGCGACGTCCAATGGTCTCGTACCACAAGTAATGGAGAATCTTCAACTATTTTGGTTTAGAGTATATCAGCATATGCTGGATATCGATTTATGCGTCCACAGCTGGAACAACCGCTGGATACGTCCGCTTCCGCGGGTGGTCGGCATAGGAATCCCCTTCGACTGCAATTGATTTTTTGATGGAATTGGTTACGACACTAACCACATTCAATCCATTTAACGAACCCTATCGTGGTCATGTGAGCGGTCCTGTTTATGTTGTGGCTTCTGAAATTGTGTGCTCTGCATGTTCGGCATGGGGTAATGGTTTGTCTTTGCATTCGGTTGAGCATTCCGGTGACAGGATGTCAGCATGTGTGTGTGTGTGTCCGATTTCTAAACCATTAGGCCAGTCTACAGCGGTCATCCTGGATATGGTGAAACAACTCGATTGCAACGCATTCCTTCAACCTGGATTTGGATGATTACACCGGTTATGTGGTTTTCCGATATAAATGCGACTCCAGCTGTGACGGTGGATTGCCTTTCGGATCCTGAGAAGCGTTGCGCATGTATTTTTCAAGCAATTGAAATTACGCTTGGAACGGTAAATAATTGGGTCAATTTTGCGTTTGGATTTAATGGCATTCTATTTTCGGAATTATGGCGTTTTACGCTTCGTTACGGAATTGTATGAAATACTAACATTTGGCATATCAGTCACCGCTTCATTTGTTTGTAATGTATATTATTGAATTAGCTAGGGTGCAAAATATATTCCATTTTTCGTTGTAAAATCGTGGAAAATTTCTGCATGGAATGTGCGAAAATTTTTGATAACACCTATTATATTAACACATATTCCATCGTTGATTGATTTCTGGAACGAAATTGCACTAAATTTTCATATCGGAACAAAGAATTCGCCAAATTCATGCAAATTTGCGTTTGTCGCACACTTCAAAACGTTTCCTTTTTACGACTTCATTACCGCTAATATACAAAGCGATAAATGAGCATCGATATGAATATTGATGAGTTTTGCAGCATGCATAAAAACGTAATCACCGTTCGCTGGTTGCAGTTCCACAACAAAACGTTCTTCGTCTTGGGAGAATTCTTGGCAGCCGAAACCAGCGCTGGAATGTGTTGGTGGCCTCCTTGAAAATGAAGACCTTGTAGAAACAGAAGGATCCCCATTCTTGAAAAAACCGCCAAAGTATTGACGTGACATATTTATAGCGATATTATGTTGCATCAATAACACTTTCAGTTAAACTGCAATGCCATGTCAGTGCTCAGGAGATGAGTTGCAATTATAATATGTCCCATGTGATCACTTGTTTTTGTTTCATAAATATTTTAAATATTATCCATATTGATCTCCGTGATTTTTCGACTAATTAGTTTCATAATTTACTCTTACGTTATAGGAAACATAAGACTCATTTTCTTTACCCGCAACATCCGACACTTGTGCGATCCACCTCGAGGGTGCTCCTCCGTAGTGATTGCGCCCGTTGAAGCGCTACCGTGTCCACGATTTATGATGTCGGCGCGATATTATGCTAATAGACTCATTAAAGGGTAGTTCAAGAAATTAACATGATAAAAACAGTAAACAAAAACTTACCATTCTACCCGTCCGCCGGTGACGGAGGAGTATGACGTTGCTGGGGTCGTAACCGCAACCGCTCGTTGTCGGCATGTACTCAATTGAATGATAAATTTTGCCGAGAAGTGCGTGTCCAGCCATGTGAAACACAACTAAAAGTCAGTTTATAATGTTGCACTCCGGCCGACCCCGGAGGCTCAATGAACCGAAAAAGTATGAGATAATTTATGCCACCGTTGGCGAACCGAAGTCTTCGATACTGGTCCTGCTGATGCTGCTGTCGAGTCTAATGAATATGGCAAGGTCCAAAGATTTCACCCATTTTTTTCGCAGCCCATTTTCTACCGTATCACGCTATTCAATTGCTAATGGAAGCCTATACGTATCGAAGGATGAACATGCAATGAATATGCTAAATCCGACACATTTTTCCTCTGGAGATAGTTTCCTGTTATAATGATAGAGCCGAGGGAAACACAGCCGGTGCCAATAAGTGGAAAGTGGATGGGAAACAACACTGGTTGCATACAAATTGGTTCCTGGCGCAGAAGGAAACCAATGCTTGGGGACGTTGAGAGTTCCATCGGAAGGAGGAACGTGTCTGAAATGTCCATTAATACACCAAAGTTGCTTATCGCACGTACACGTTTGGCTTTGCGTGAATTTCGGCTGACCAGCTGGGTAGATGGGTATTGTTATGCAGATTTGTTAGTTTTATCCACAAATAGATCGACCAAATTATTGTGAACATGCTCCGACAATTCATCTCGATTTCAATGCAAGCATTGCTCTGTTGAGGAGAGCGTAACGATTTTCTCTTTGATTTAGCGATACTTACGATTGAAATGAGATGAAATAATAACTGATAAGAAATTTAGAAATTGCACCAGATTCTTGGATAACGTACAATGACACACTACTCTAACATGAATTTCCACATAAAGTCTGTTCTATTTAGATTATACCCGTGCGAAATTTCCAATTTCGTCAAGAGGAAATAAAGTAAAAAATTGATATTTGAACATATATTTTTCCATGTACTTTATAAGTTTTATACAAAAATACAAGAAAAATTATACCTCTGCTTTTCTGGTGGACTTTCGAACTTTTCGCTGAATACCTCCCTTAATTTTCTGCACAGTGACATTGTCAACCGTATCTGCCATCTTTTACACCACTTTTTCATTTCAGATTGTTTTATTATAATCCTTTCCATTACGCTTGACAACTGTGCAATATTTTTCAATCGGAAGTAAATCTGGAAAATTTGGTGGATTGCTAGTTTTTTTTCTATAAAATCAGTAATATTCCGCTTATACTTTTCTATGACATTCCGGCTGTAATGAAAACCATCGTATGATCGAATGAACTGCTAAATAATCTTCTGAAGATACTTCTACTTGTATAGTTGTCCATTCATAGTTGCTCCAGTGATGTAAACCTTGCTTTCCGCAACAACAGGTATCTTTCCAAATCATCAACCTGCGTTCGAATTTATTTGCGAAGACAAATTTGAACATACCCTGAGTAAGGGTATGATAAGGCAATATTTTTTACCTGGGATTTGTCCAGAGTCCATTTTTACACATGTTTCAACGTTCATTAAAATACATCCCTTGTATTTGGTCAGAACTTGGTCGCACAGTTTCCTTGCACTGTTTTTGGCAACCAGGATCTCTTTCAGCGTTCTGTCATTTTTTTTAGTAAAAAAAAGGGAGCTGTGAATTAATTTGACAACATTGCGTACAAGTGCAAGGTTGCCGTGCGAACTTACTCGAAATTATGCCGACGATGTAAGTTTCTACGATACTTTCGGACGCGAACGATGTTGAATCGATGTGTGGTTTGTTTTAATACATCTATACCATTGATAATCAGTCGCCCGTAAATCGCTCGCTCGAAAAGTAGTACAGGCAAACCGCATAAAAAAATCATAAAAAGCTTCACCAGTAGCTTTAAAAAAATCGTGTTCGGTACACAAATTGAAAAAAAAACTTTTGCGATAAATAGGGACCGCATTAAGTTTCCCCAAAGAAAATAATTCAATTCCACACCGTTTACCGTTCGATTTATGTGCGTGTCTCTGCATGTCGAAACTTGTTGCTGTTAGAAATCATGTCATGCGCAACTTTTTTATTGATGGAATGATTTGAGTAGAGGATAATTTAGACGCAACTATTCTTTTTTCGCACTGAAATGCATATAAAAAATAAAAAATAAAACTGAATGGACGATAACTTCGTCAACAGAAAACCGCACAAAAAATAGCACCAAAAAAAATCGCACAAAAAACCGTACAAAAACAGGTTTTCCAGTATAGAAGAATTCTAGTCTAGAAGTTTTAAAAAAAATCAATTTTTTTTCCTTCATATTTCTGTATTTTAGGCATTCACGAATATACCCTAGAAAGGACTTATCGAGCCATTTTAGTGATGCGGTACCTAACCTGGTACGGCCATAACAATGAGCTTCATACGCGTTTTTCTCGAAACTAAAGGGTGTGTCACATCAAATTGCATCACGGAAAAAACGCTGTCGAAATTCGCCCAGTAGACCGATCCTTTTGAAAATTTTAGACAGTAAAATAAAAACTATCAAACAACTTTTGGCATTTTCTTTTTATTCATACTTCGAGCCCAAGCCCGTATGCTCGCACCTTCCTCTTTACCCCGTCCATAAGGTTCTGTACAACGTCAGGTTGTAGTTTTTTTTTGAACAGAAATCCATTTTCTCTTGAAGTCCGCTTCCGATTTGACAACTTTTGGGTTCTTCCGGAGGGCCTGCTTCATAATCGCCCAATATTTCTGTATTGGGCGAAGCTCCGGCGCGTTGGGCGGGTTCATTTCCTTTGGCACGAAGGTGACCCCGTTGGCTTCGTACCACTCCTACACGTCCTTTGAATAGTGGCACGAAGCGAGATCCGGCCAGAAGATGGTCGGGCCCTCGTGCTGCTTCAATAGTGGTAGTAAGCGCTTCTGTAGGCACTCCTTAAGGTAAACCTGCCCGTTTACCGTGCCGGTCATCACGAAGGGGGCGCTCCGCTTTCCGCAAGAGCAGATCGCTTGCCACACCATGTACTTTTTGGCAAACTTGGATAGTTTCTGCTTACGAATCTCCTCCGGAACGCTGAATTTGTCCTCTGCGGAGAAGAACAACAGGCCCGGCAGCTGACGAAAGTCCGCTTTGACGTAGGTTTCGTCGTCCATTACCAGGCAATGCGGCTTCGTCAGCATTTCGGTGTACAGCTTCCGGGCTCGCGTCTTCCCCACCATGTTTTGCCTTTCGTCGCGGTTAGGAGCCTTCTGAACCTTGTATGTACACAGGCCCTCCCGCTGCTTGGTCCGCTGGATGAATGAACTTGACAAATTCAGCTTATTGGCGACATCCCGGACCGAACTTCTCGGATCACGTCTAAACTGCTTAACTACGCGCTTGTGATTTTTTTCACTGACGGAGCATCCATTTTTGCCGTTCTTCACCTTCCGGTCGATGGTTAGATTCTCGAAGTATCGTTTTAGTACTCTGCTGACCGTGGATTGGACGATTCCCAGCATCTTACCGATGTCCCGATGTGACAACTCCGGATTCTCGAAATGAGTGCACAGGATTAATTCACGACGCTCTTTTTCGTTCGACGACATTTTTCCAAATTTACGAAAAATTGACAGTGAAGCATGGCCAACGTGATCTATACACTCTTATCTGATTATAAGCAAAAGCTGAAGATATAATTCCTAAAAATTAAATTTCTACAGCGTTTTTTCCGTGATGCAATTTGATGTGACACACCCTTTAGTTTTTTCAAGCTGGCGTACACGATATCTCCACTGTTCCACTGAACCGATTCATATCGAATTCATATGGATACAATCTGCAGGCATCTCTCTGTCGCATAAACCTCTAACAAATGATATTTTTAAATTTTAATATTTTTAAAAAATTGGGAAACGTGAGAATAAACGTTTTCAACCACATTTTGTTTTCCAAACGGCCGCCATTTTGTCAAAAAATATGTTTTTAACTTGTCCGAGGCATCTTCACTGATTCAGAATCTGTTTGATTTTTTTGTTTCAGATAACCTGAAGGGCTGGAATCGTGTACGTCATAGCATAACTTTTTTTTTGAACCCTGTCACTTCATCAGCTCTTAATTATTCTAGATATGAATATTTTTCCTCCGTTCAATTTTTGTTTTATTGTTGAAAGATAGATAAACAAATAAAGATATAATGGAACTCGAAAAAACGTCCGAAATCCGTTTCTCTTCATTGAAATACCCCCTTAAAATGAATTGAGTTGGTGAAATGAACCGGTGCTGAAATTTCGATAATTTAACTGAAAACCATTTGTTCCTTTTCATTATCCTATTCTTAGAACATATGAAGCTATTTAAGACACCCTGTTATGCATGAAACTGTCAAATGTTGAAAATAATAGATAAAACAGAAAATTATCTCACTGTAGTCACTCGGATGTAGTTTTGTACGCATCGTATTTAAGGAATTTCCCTCGTAATTCAGATTATTAGATTTTTTGGACGACTTTGGACGACTGTTCACACATTCAATGAGAGCTACACAAATAATTTGTTTGATTTCAGCGATCAATTCGCATTCGAGATTACTTTGGCGTTTGGGTAAAATGAGCCAAGGGGTTCCTTTTGTGGCTTTGACCCACCTTATCCAAAACCAAACCTCAATATGTGAAGCGTTATGTGTTTCTTGCTACGTTTTTGTACGTATGAGAAGATTCTAATTACTACTCTAGGTGAATAGGCCTAGATTGTTTCATACATGTACCTACTATCTCAAAAGTGATTCAAACAAATTTGGCATGAAAGAACGGATAAATCTATCCTATTCAGCATGATATGTGTCATTGTTCATTTTACCACCAACATGTGATCATTTAAACCGCACACTTAAATATATTTTTTTTTTAATGAAAAATGTACTATTTATAATAATTTATATAATATTCTTCGAAGAACGGAAATTAAAGCGGTATAAGGAGGCAGTAAGTGGGCATATTTCTTAGGGTGTTCATCTTAACATATAAATGTACATACTTTTATTCGACATATTCGTTGCTTCGTGAAATTTCATAGCAATAACCGTAAAAATAAATGCCTATTGGTTTGAGGCAAAAATGACAATAGAGAAACTATTCTTTCTTTCTCCGTGTATACTTTTTATTATTTAATATCGTCCAGGGCAGAGGGCAATTTTCAGCATATCTCCTTGTCCTTCGGCATCTTTTATCGTGATATGCACCATCCTTCTGCCAATATCACTCAATTGTACCACTGGTGGAGTGCAAAAACAATACCCAACAATCAAACAGAACGATCTCTTTTTCGGGTCACCAAATTATTAATACAGATTTTCATAACGAATTTTTTTCAAATATATTCAAAATCAATAAGCTACAAACAGCCAAATGTATTCCTACGTTATATGCGGTCCTGTCCTGGACACAACCTTCCTGTAATTTTTTTTTGCTCGGCGATTTTTGATATGATGCTGTCAGTTCGGAATTGTTTCCGGAAGGCCAAACGGTCAATTAAGATTATTTCCTTGGTGTTATGAGGCGTTTGAGAGAGAAAATTCGTCGCAAATGGCCAGATTTGTGGAAGGATAACACTTGAATTTTGCACCTCGATAATGCACCAGCTCATCGATCGATATTTGTGTACGAATGGCATGAATATGATCGAATAATCACCGTATTCTCCGGATGTGGCCCCGTGTGGCCTTTTCCCCATTTCGGTAACTCAAAATACCACTTCGTGGAACCCGTTCTGACAGCATCGAAGATACAAAAACAAAATTTGCTGCGTGAACTTAAGGCAATTCCTTAATACACCTATAAAAAGTGTATCGATGACTGGATTGATCGTTGGAAAAAGTGTATTGCTTCCGAAGGGGCCTATTTTGAAGGCAATAAAATAGATTTAGATGATAAATAAACTATTTTCTTTTAAACACGCAAATTCTCGGTATACATTTGACAGTATATATAGTGCAATAACGATTCGGCGTAATGCACATTACTCCCAAAACCCTCAATGTTTCGTTAGATAGCTCGTACAAATGAAACACAAATTTCTGCATTTCTCGAGAATCAATCGTGCAAAAGCAACAAAATTTGGCATGTGTAGATTCTAGGGTGCAATAAATTATTCTATGGTGGTTAGATACTCCTGCTCCCTCTCTTAGGAGGGGCTGCCATACAAATTTCTGCATTACTCGAGAATTAATCAAGCAAACGAACCAAATTAGGTATATGGAGGCTTTAGGGCACAATAAATGCTTTCACGGTGGTTAGACACTCCACCCCCTTCTCTAAGGGGGAGCTGCCATACAAATGAAGGACAAATTTCTGCATAACTCGAAAACTAATCAAGAAAATGCCAAATTTGGCATGCGAAGGTTTTAGAGGACACAAAAGGTTTCTATGGTGAATAGTCACTCCGCCTCTCTCTCTGAGGGGAGGGGAGGCTCTGCCATACAAATGAAGCATACATTATCGCATAATTCAAGAACTCATCAAGCAAACGGAACTAAATTGAAGCATGTAGAGGTTTTATGGGGAAGAAACATTTCTAAGGTGGTTCGACATTCCTCCCCCCTCTATGAAGGGGGGCTTCCATACAAATGTAACACAAATTTCTGCATAACTCGAGAACTAATCAAGCAAACAAAACCAAATTTGGCATTTGGAGGTTTTAGGATGCAATAAATGATTCTATAGTGGTTCGACACTCCTCCCCCTCTCTTAGGGTGGGCTGTTATACAAACGAAAAACAAATTTCTGCATAACTCGGAAACTAATCAAGCAAACGAAACCAAATTTGGCATGTGAAGATTTTAGGGGACACAAAACGTTTCTGTGGTGAATAGACACTCCTCCCCCCTCTCTAAGGGGAGAAAGGGGAGGGGTCAGTCTTTATTCTATCATATTTTCTGTATTGAACATTTATTCCATGTAACGGAGAAACATGTTATCTCTTATCATGTCTGAAAATATTCTGATATTGTAATGATGAGTTTTGGTAGAAGTACTTGGAATTTTATAGTAAAAGGTAAATTCAACGGGGTTGATTAAAAGATCAGTCAATGAACAGTCCTGCTATTGGACTCATGCATTTGCGCTTAGTAGAATGTTTGGAGGAATTGATAACAAAAAACAAATTTTGGGCCGTTTGCCGGGTCAGCTAGTCTTTAAATAAAATAAATATATTTCAAATACAAATTTCATACACTTTTTGCAATGTTTGTGCGTTTTATTTCAAAATGAAAATCAAAACCTTTTTTTTTATCCCATTTATTTATTTAAGGCTCATTAGCATTTTAGCTGTAACAGAGCCGAATTTTAATCGTGTACATGTCACATGGTTATCATATCTATAATTAGCACATTACACAGTTGCCATTCGCCAGTATTCCTTCTATACCAATACATATGGTACATTCACACAGTAGCCATTTAGTCGTAAGGGTATTCTTTCTGTTCTTCCATTATCCAGTTGGACCACCGGACAGCGGAGACAGTTGATTGATCATTGTTGAGTTATTTATAGAACAGTAGCCCGATGTGTCTGGCAGAGCAGAGCAGTTGTATGGATGAATCGATCTTATTTCGACCGTGGATCGATCTCCATCGCTGATGATTGTTGCGTGGACGTAGCTATTCTGTAACAACACAAAGATGGTCAATGAGGGCCCTGAGTTTTGAACTCACGATCGATCGCTTACTAAGCGAACGCGCAACCAATGTGGCTACGGAGACCCCCTAAAATCAAAACCTTAGAAAATCATCCTGTAGATGTAGATAATCTATTATTGATTTGGATTCAATACGCAAGTTCAGATAGGCGATAACAATTCTAGGCTCGGATTTAAGAGGGATATAGGTGGATTCGGTTTCCAGATACAAGTTCTTAATTAGGGTTATTGAATAAATACTATTTTTCGGATGTAAGTTCCAGATTCAAATCTAATTTCATTTTTGAATATCTAGAATCAATGTTGGATTTTTTTTATTAACAATGCGTGGACTGTGTTTATCAAGGTACAAGTTTTACTTGGCCAATCAGAGCTTCATTGTAAATTTATAACACTTGCATTCGTTATATCGATTCCATTCAACTTTCAAAAGAAACGCGTGGATACAATACGTCAAAATTTCATAGCACTAGTTCATTCATTGGTGTTCCTGTTACACCCAAATTGGTCACTTTGAATGTTGCCCCTGCTGACCCTGTCGTGGGATCCGTAAATTGACGCTTAGCTGTAGTAACATACAGTTCATCTAGACGCGGCCCTCCAAATGCAACGGAAGTTACTTGCTTTGCCGGTACATTTATTTCCGTATCGATCTCTCCCCTATTTATGGTTATGATATACAGTAAACATCAAGAAAACAGGAGGAGAAGTGTTACCTGGAATTGATTTTCAGCACTTTAGCTCCGTAAAAAATTGCCACATATAGATTTCCTTCTGCATCGATGGTCATTCCATCTGGGAAGTGAATTGGCTTTCTTCCCTTTTCTTTGAAATCATACCAAACTTTGCCATTGTCTGTTGATGAATATTCCAAAAATTATTTTTATAAAGGAAAAATAATATAAACATACTCAAATTTCCATTATCATCGACATCAAACTCCTTTATATCATATGCTCCCGAATCGGCATAATATATTTTTTTCGTTTGATCGTTCCAGGCGATTCCATTAGATATGAAAACATCGTTGAACTGTCTTACCAGACCACCTTTTCCGGCATCATATCGATAAAAGTTCCCAACGTTCACTTCGAAAGGATTCCCTTTACTCTCATCGATCATTGTTCCAGCGAATAATCGCCCACGGGAATCAACTTTACCATCGTTCCAACGTTGATCTCGTTCTTCTGTGCCTAGTTGGGCAATGATTTTTATAAGACGTGCCTTCGTCGACGTGCCATCCCATGTTATTAAAACTAAACGATGACCATCGCCAATTACGAATTCATCACGACCTCCCTTTACTGGCACTATGAATGATGCGAACGAGCAGCCCTCTGATTGTACGAGTTAAAACCGTCAGCAAAATGAACATGTGTAACTGTAAGCTACTCTAAAACATACCAACTTTGGCAGAAAAAACTCGTTTCTTATTGTAATCGAATCGGTGGATGGTTGCTTCCAACAAACTAACGTAGTACAAACTTTGTCGTTTTATATCCCAGTGCGGACCTTCACCTAGATCCAGTTGTGGCCCAGGAATTTCCTCTACCTTATAGTTGGTAGTCATACTGACAGTTCACCTCCGGGTTCGCTTAGTCTAACTTCACAACTAACTGGAAGTATTATGATAACCATCGTTTTATAATATTTAAGGTAATGGAGATAACGCAGGGTTTCAAGTGTGTAGTGTGAGTATTTCACAGTTTCCTTTTCTCGATTGCAGAAGTGGAACAACAATTCCAATGCAAGCTATCTCTTATGTTATCGGTATGACGAACATTCGATATCGCTGCTTTTATTGGATGCCTACTTCTGGTTTCCCCCTTTTCCACAAAACATTTATAACCTGTCTATTGACGGAACCGTTGGCGGATACTACAAAAAAAGATTCAATGATTTTGCAAACCTGCTTGCATAGGAATCGTGGCTTTCGAAAAAAAACTACTCGTATACAGGAAGCTGAGCTGTCTCGAAACCTCGAAAGGAGCCGGACCGGATAAGCTGCAACCTTCTTTCATCAAGGCATGTGGCTCCTCGTTGGCTTTGCCGTCTACCGTGCTTTTCAACCGTTCGTTGAGAGAAGGGCAGTTTCCTGCTTTATGGAAAACTGCATCGATAATCCTTATTCATAAAGCAGGTGACGTCCACGATGTGCAAAACTATAGAGGAATATCGATTCTAAGCTGCATCCGAAAATTTTTGAAAGTATGCTACTGGATCTCATTTACCCATCTGTCCGCCACATCACACAGTGCGGCGTCCCATAGAAAAAAGTCAAAAAATTTACTTTTACATTCACCCAAACTAAGTAGGCGGTGTGTTTTATACATGTTTGAGGCATGCTGAAGTATCTCAGTAGCCTTGTTAGCCCACCCAATTTGTCAGAACAAGCATGTGCAGTCAAGAAGTTTCTTCTAAGCACGTGGCAAATTAATTTTCAGTGATTCATATAATCCGTTTCCTTAATTATTATTGGGCATACCAGAAAGGTAAAACTAAAGACGATTTGCAGTCTGTTCCTCAAATTGGTAAAGGAAGACTTCAGAAATCGTTTAACGAATGTTCGAAAAAGACAAAAAGGCGACGTGTTGAAGATCTTGTTAATAACAATGCACCTGAAGAGCTTGCATTCGCTGCCAATGTATCAAACTGTTCGAGTGGAAATCAGGAGAAAACACTGACGGCGGCACAAGCACTGGCTCTATATGTTGATTTGAATCTCTCTGAAAGAAGGTACAATGTACTTCGAAGTACTTTGAATGAAATACATCCAAATTTGCTACCAAGTCTTTATGCATTGAAACAAGAAAAAGCAAAAATAACTCCTAAATTGATCTCTGCGACCGAGACGTCTGCTGAAGTAGATTTACAAGATCTTATGAATTGCACCTCCGCTAGCATAGTCAAAGTCATAGAAATTTCGCTATAACTTCAACTTCAGTCAATCTCGTCTGTAAATGGGGTTTTGACGGCAAATCAGAGCATAGTGCATACAAGCAAAAGTTTACGGAAGCAGGGAGTTCAGACGAAAGTTTGTTAGTCGTTGCACTGATTCTCTTAATACTGATCGACTCCGCAAATAACGCTATCATCTGGATGAATCCTCGGCCAAGTTCAACATCGTACTGTAGACCGCTTAAATTTGTGTTCACGAAGGAAGACTCACTAGCTATTCTTGGCATTCAGTCAGAAATGGAGAAGAAAATTGAAGCGTTACAGATTTTCATCATCAACAACGATAGCGGTCAGATCGTTGTAAGTTTTGAATTCCAACTTACTATGATAGATGGAAATGTGGCAAATGTGCTTTCCGGAAATAAAGCTTCTGCAAAATGCTTAATTTGTGGATCTTTTCCGGAAGAGATGAATACATCGAAGGCTGTTGAGACAGTACCAAATACCGAAACTTACAAGCTAGGCCTGTCACCGCTGCATTGCAAGATAAAATGTTTTGAATGCGTAATTCACATCGGTTACAGGTTAGCATTATAGAATGTTTAATAGTGTATAAATAATAACTATCATTCATTTCAACAGATTGCCATTCAAAACCTGGCACGTGAAAACTGCTGAACATAAGCAATAGTATGAAAGCAGGAAGCGAGAAATTCAAGAGGCGTTCAAGTCAAGGATGGGTCTAGTTGTCGACAAGCTGAGACCGGGGTATGGTTCAAGCAATGACGGCAACACTGCACGAAAATTTTTCCCGGAGCCAGCTCGGAAATAACCGGGGTAAGTGTGGAGCTGATAACGAGTTTCGCTACAATTCTCCGTATAATATCGTCGAGGCGAAAAATTGATATGTCCAAATACCAGAAACTATTGTCGGATACAAGAGACATAAGCCTGTACGGATGGTATTTTATGCCTGTAACTGTACCTAAGTTATTGGTACACAGTTCAGATATTATGGAAGCATTTGATCCGCCTATTGGCCAGTTATCGGAAGAGGCTTTAGAAGCTACACACAGGCTGATCAGTGAGAACAGGTTGAAGCATACAAGAAAAGCATCAAGAATTTACAGTAATAAGGACTTGATGAACTATATGCTGCTTTCTTTAGACCCTTCCATAGCAGGGAAGAGAAAAACTATAGCGAATAATCATCACACGGATGTCAATGATATTTTTTCTTTTTTTGCTGATACAGTTGAATTTGATTCTGTTTGTATTTTTAATGAAACTGAATAATTTACAAAATAATCGAAATATGTAAGAAAAGAAATAAGACATGAGCTATCTCATCACATTAATTAAAAGAGGTGTACTTATTCAAAAACTAACAAATATTACAAAATAGAGAAAAAAAATATAGGAGGTTGTGTCCAAGATACGACCGCATTGTTGACGTAGAACTACGCTGTTATATTATAAAAGTCGTTTGTTTATACCTTCGGATATTATTCTATAATGCTGTGAAATTTTAGAAACAATTGCTTAATAGAACAATCTCTGAAATGTTTTTTATCATTGTAGAACCAGTTGACTATAATTGACTGATGATTCATTCTTGCCTCCACAGAACAATACACTAGCTGATCGTATGTCGCAATTTATTTCATGTCAATGCATTGAAAATTTACCTCGAACGCTATTCCGGTGGCCTTTTTCCCAATTGACATAGACTCGGTTACAGTCGATTATATTAATATATCTTTGGCACCGCGAGGAAACAACAACAATGACAACACTTGCAAGTATCAAATATCATGCTACATGTTATTTAGTATTGCCTCAGTGAAATTGCACCTCCGGGCGTCGTTCGTACAACGTAAACCAAGCGCCAAACAAGCGTTCGCCATAGCATGCATACAGAGCCATACATTGGTGGCTTGAAACTACTAGGAATATAGACACTTCTCATCATTTTGCGCTATTCTCAGAAGAAAAACTCCGGTTTATATTACTGGCCTCGAAAAAAGTTGCATTACTTTCTCATACTCGAGATAAGCGCAGCTGTCACCCTTAGTGGAGGAAGTTTTGCTACTGGCAAGCGAAACCTAATCACATACATAATTCCAGAACGACATTCACTTTCTTGGTGATTAAGCAAGCGAAATAAACTCTTTTTTTTAATATCAACAACCTCGAAAACAGTAGCATTGCTTCATTATGATCAAGACTAGTGCAAATGCAATCCTAGTTGTAGGCAGTTTTGCAACTGGCACGAGGACCCAAATAACTTGTAACATTCCAGTACGACATTCAAGATGCTTGATACAATCTTAACGCCTGCTTCGCCATAACGTCAGCTTAATACATTTATGTAATGTCAAAACACCTTCGAAGCCCTTATGATGACGGAAAACAAACAATGTGCACTGCTTGGAAAAAGACTGAATTATGCCACACAGCTTGTACTCTACTGTAACACCCATCGATGCGAATTCGCTGATGAGTTTGTCAAGAGCAACCGCCTTCACCACCAGCGGGTGGAGCTGGTTGCTGCCTGGGAAACGGCGTTTACATTTTCGACCGAGGCGCCGATGTCGCTTACTTCGCTGTTGTTCGATGCGAAGGCTCGGTTCAGTGCGAGCGCTTTTCACTGCACCAACATCGCGTGCATCATTAGATGACGCTTGCCTCGAAATTTTATTGCCTCTGGCAATGCGTTCGTTTTTTGCAGGGCTCGAGCCAGCCTTTCTCTTCTTCTTGCTCATCACACACTGTGCGAAGCGTCCAATTTATGACGCGGAAAAAACACACGATATGAATAACGCGAAAAACGAACTAGAAAATCCACACGACGATATCCAAGTTGAATTACCACTGGTGGGGTCCAATCTTAGATCGAAGCGCAGCGAAAGCAAAGAGAACTGGATTGCTCAACGGTCCGATGCCGAATTAAAGTTTGCCTCAGCGAGATCCACTGTTTATACTCTAGGCAAGTATTCCCCTTCATTCTTCTTCTTTTCCTTTGTTCACGGTGACTTTATATCCTACGATTTCCCCTTCGTTGCTCGTCGATAAGTTGCTCGTTATTGACAGCTCTGTTCGGGAAAGCACACAAATGGACTGAACAAATGCATGGGAAAATAAAAACGTTTAAAGTTTTCATGAATTTTAACCATTTACAAATCAAGGGATTCATTCTTCGCCGATTGCCCGAAGTAACCAGACGAAGGAAAGTCGCGTCCAAGTTCCGTTATCGGTTACCGCGTGATTGTTGTTTTTTTTGCCGCTGAAGAGTTCATTTCGCTATCTGGATAGTGAGTGAAGTGCCCTGCCTGCAAGTGGATAGAGGCTTTCATCCTCGGAAAGCCAAGCATTGGTTTTTGTTTTGTCGCTGCTTCGCCGACATTGGAGATTTCGCCGAGTCATCGTGCCAACAGTGACAGTGCGGGTAAGCTTTCACCGACGACTGTGTGTAGTGGTGTCGTAGGCACATTCCCACCACCAACGAGCTTTCAGCACGCTCCCGTTCATCTGCACTGGAGTGCGTTCATAGGTGAATAAGATTGAATATAGTGAGAGAAAATATTTATTAATTATAAGTTTTTTTTTGTTTGTTTTTGTGAATTATTATTATTTAAAAAAAAATACTTAGAATATAAGTGCCAATTTTAAAATGGCAGAGGGTGGGGGACCTTCGGATATGGAGGTCTCTGATTCTAGTTCCCTCCTAAGTGATAAAAAAAAGTCACTTAAACGCGTACCAAATACGGAAGATACTTCTTCTGGGGACGAGTCAGCTAACCCTACCAAGCCTCCCTCCAAAAAACTAGCAAATCTCCCATCTGCCCTTAACGATCCCACTCTACCTTCAACCTCGTCTTCTCCCTCTGTTCTTCCCGCTCCTTCTCAAACTTCGTCTTCCCACTCTCAATCCCCGTCCTCGCCTTCCCCCCCTGTTATTCCCACTCCCCGTGTAAAGGTCTATCCAGAAGATGCGCCCGGAACTGGTTCCTGGGTTGTTTTCTTCAGGCCTAAGCCAAATGGAAAGGCGTTGAGAGTCATGCAGATCGCGAAAGATCTGGCAAGGTATACCTCCGTTTCGGAAATTTCGAAGGTTAGACCAAACAAATTGCGAGTTGTCGTGAATGATCGAAAAGACGCAAACAAGATTGTTGTCGATCAGCATTTTACAATTGAGTATCGGGTCTACATTCCCTCTCACATAGTCGAAATTGAGGGTGTGATAACCGAAACGGGCTTGACGTGCGAATACATTACGAGTGAAGGTACCGGTCGTTTTAAAAAACTGCCCTCGACGACTGTTAAGATCTTGGGTTGCCGTCAGCTCGGAACAGTCTCCCATGAAGGAGAAGAAAAGAAATTTACGCCGTCCAACTCGTTTCGAGTCACCTTCGCTGGTTCAGCTCTCCCTGACTACGTGATGGTAGATAAATTGAGGTTAGCCGTGCGACTTTTTATTTCAAAGCCAATGACTTGTCTAAAGTGCAAGTCAGTTGGTCACACGGCTGCTTATTGTGCCAATAAAGAACGATGTGCCACTTGCGGAGAACAACATGAGGGGAAATCCTGCAGTGCGACTGAGCATAAGTGTCCATATTGCGGAGGATCCCCACACGTGCTCTCAGCTTGTAAAACATACAAGGCTCGCTGGGAGAAACAGAAGCGCTCTTTGAGGGAACGCTCGAAACGCACTTTCGCAGAAATTTTGAAGGGCGCTTCTCCACTGGCTCAAGAACAACAACCAATCAATACATACAATGTCTTCGCTACGTTGCCAGTTGACGAAATGGAAGCGGATACAGCTAACGGGGGCACGCCGTTTATTTCTCAAGGGAATCCCCGGCGCAAAAATGTGACCACTCCCAAAGTTCAAGGACAAGTCCCTCCGGTGATACCCCCTGTTAGCTTGCCCAAAAAATCGAGTGCAGCGGATAAGCAATATCAGGTCCCTCCTGGCCTCCGTGGTAATAGTTCACCTTCGAACGACCCAGCACTCGAGGGGACATCAAAAACCCCAACTGTCCCTGTTTTTCCGTCAAGTTCAACTTCCCAATCGGGATTTATAAAGTTGTCTTACCTTGTGGATCAAATCTTCACGTGTTTTAATGTTTCCGACTCCATCAGAACCATTGTCACCGCAATGCTTCCAGTACTAAAGACAATTTTGCAGCAATTGATGCAAACATGGCCCCTCCTTGCAATGATTATCTCTCTTGATGTCTAATTTAAATAGAGAGGTCGGAGATATCACTGTTTTACAGTGGAATTGTCGTAGTCTTATCCCTAAATTGGATACATTCAAATTTCTAATTCATAAACTCAATTGTGATGTTTTTGCTCTATCCGAAACCTGGCTCTCTTCTCAAAATGATCTCTCTTTCCACGATTTTAATATAATACGCTTGGACCGCGATGACAGATACGGAGGGGTACTATTGGGGATCAATAAGTGTCACTCATTTTTTAGAATTGACCTTCCACCTATTGGAGGGATCGAAGCTGTTGCTTGTCATGCAAACATCAGAGGCAAAGACCTTTGTATTGTCAGCTTGTATTGGCCTCCGAGAGCTGCGGTTAGCCGCAAGCAACTTGTTGACATGTGCTCACTCCTTCCTGAGCCACGATTGATCTTGGGAGACTTCAACTCTCACGGAACTGCCTGGGGGGAACCGTACGACGATAATCGTTCATCGTTGATATATGACCTTTGTAACAGCTTCAATATGACCGTTTTGAACACTGGTGAAACAACACGTGTACCTAAACCTCCTGCTAAACCAAGTGCTCTTGACCTCTCGCTTTGCTCGAATTCACTATCGATAGATTGCAAGTGGAATGTAATCCAGGATCCCAACGGTAGTGATCACTTGCCAATCAAAATTTCTATCACCAATGGGTTGAATTCTTCTGAATCAATAAACATGGCATACGACCTCACAAGACACATTGACTGGAAAAAATATGCGGACGCGATTGCTCTAGCCATCAATTCCAGAGATGGTTTGCCTCCATTGGAGGAGTATAACTTCATTTCTCGTTTGATCTATGACAGCGCGGTTCGCGCTCAAACGAAACCCATCCCAGGTTCCACTATTCGTCGAAGGCCTCCCAATCCATGGTGGGATGGCCAGTGTTCCAAGCTTTATGGAGATAAATCGAATGCATTTAAAGCTTTTCGGAAACGTGGAACGTTTAAGATACTTTTGCGATTATGTATAAAACGTTAGTCTTTTATGCAAACAAAATCGTATAAAGCATTAATCTTTTATGCAAAGAGTAAGAATATATAAATCAGACATTCTAGGGCAATGTAAAATGTATTTAATTGTTAAAAATGAAGCATTAGCAACTTAGACGAAAAAATGTATAGAAAAAAATTAAAATCACCATGGTGGCGCTTAGGTCACTGTGTCAGATGAGATATAAAAGATTGTGTGTTATTAGCCTTTTATCTAAACAGGAGAAGTATTCCAGAGAACAATTTAATTTCATGTCACTATTAATATACTATACACTATTAATTTGGCACTTAAGACACTTTTGTGATTACGTATAATACATAAGTCATAAGTAAGTCATAAGTCATAAGTCATAATACATAAGTGCAAATAGTAGATTTCATCATAACTAACTTTTTTTTGCATGATACCTATCCGAAAAAAATACTATAAGGGTTGTTTTGATTTTTTGTCCCGCATCCTCATATATTCAACGCACTGTGCATCATCGCAAATGAACAACATGGGTTTGTTAAAAACCGGTCTACTACAACAAACCTCATGAGCTACGTGTCTCTTTTTTTTTTTTTTGGGAAAAGGCAGCAGGTTGACGCCATTTACGTTGACTTTTAGAAAGCTTTCGACCGCGTTCCTCACGCCTTGCTGTGAAAAAACTGAAGCGATACGGGTTTCCACTTTGGTTGACCAATTGGATTAACTCGTAATTGACTGATCATAGTGCACACGTACGAATTGGCTCGTCAGTTTCATCGCCCTTTTCAGTTATCTCTGGCGTGTCGCAGGGCAGTCATTTAGGCCCAGTTCTATTCGTACTCTACATTCACGATATTTGCGCTGTTCTTAAATAACCTAAGTTAATGTATGCAGATGACCTGAAATTGTTTCGAGTAGTAACATCATTTATGGACTGCTGCGCTCTTCAAATGGATGTAGATACTCTGCTGGACTGGTGCTCAATAAATGGTATGGAAGTGAACATCAGTAAATGTCACGCGATAACATTTTCGCGGCTTTGCTCATCAATCGCCTTTGAATATATGATGGGATCGATAGAAGTGGAAAGAGTTGCAACCGTCAAAGATCTAGGTCTCGTGCTCGACAGCAAGCTTAAATTTACGGAGCATATTGCAACGGTTACCGCTAAGGCTTTTGCCGTTCTCGGATTCATTAGACGCCACACTCAGGAATTTAGAGATGTCTATTTTCTCAAAGCTTTGTATGTGTCTCTCGTACGCAGTATATTGGAATACGGTGTTACTGTTTGGGCCCTATACCACGCTGTTCACATCACTCGCCTGGAACGTGTGCAGAAAACTTTCATCCGATATGCTCTTCGATATCTCCCATGGCGTAGCGACCCTCATCTGACCTCATATGAAGAACGCTGCGCACTGATTCACTTACCGACACTGCAAAAACGACGTGAGTTTCTCCAGAGACTGCTGATTTTCGACCTTCTCAGCAATAATCTTGACTTTGGAGAACTTTTGGGCAAGCTTCGAATCAACGCTCCAGGTAGATCAACCAGACATTCTGTTTTCTTTCGGCAAGCAACGCATCGCACTCTATGTGGACAAAATAACCCCTTGGATGTTTGTTGCCAACGTTTTAATGAAGTGTTTTATTTGTTTGAATTTGATATGACCAGAAATGTGTTTAGTATAAAGATCAATAATTGAGGGGCTTAGAATGAAAGGGGTGTAAGTGATTTGATCGATTTCTCTTCATGAATTCTCTCTTTTGGTCATAACTTAGCTGCAAATACATTCCCAGCTGTATTTGACAATGTGGAAGATAGGCCAGAACCTCGTCTATCGGATTCTATAGCAAACTTAAATTGGAACGTTTTTGCAGTTGAGTTATTAACTGAATAAAAAGTTAACGAAGAGAAATCGATCAAGTCACTTACACCCCTTGCATTCTGAGCCCCTCAATTAATTTTAGTCTGTCCGGCATTATTTTTTGCGAAGACTATATAGATAAATAAATATTAGGAAATAAGATATGAGGGATTTGGGAAGTTGAAAGCAGAGTCTAAAATTATTAAAAATAATTACTGATCTGTGTTTAACCGTTTGAGACCTCTTGGTATATGCCAAAAGTACAGGGAAAGTGATAGCGCTCTTTCCGTTTTATGATAACATTATTGATTTGGCGCTTTTTAAGCCAAACGGTTAATTCAATAATGGATGCACATCAACCGATGCACCGCCATATAACCATCGTCTCAGTGTGTTTCAAATAACACAACTCATCTACTAGCAGACCAAGGAGTAAGGTTCATTCAAACTTGGCGTGCCAAACTGTAATGGCGTGCACAATAATTGCCTACCGAGAGAGACCCCTTAGTGGAGCCCACTCGACCGCCACGATGAAAGGTATACTGAGATCGTCAATGACAGCGTGTTTTACATTTGCTAGAACACTGCCATAAAATTGTTATACATTTCCTATATTGGAATACCTGCACGGACCAAAGAGAGAGCACAAGAAGTGCGCAGCCAGCCACACTTGGATTCGTTCCCAGGATGTTTACAGGTGACACCTTTCACATTCCGTACGACATGTAATTATTTGCATAGAAAGGTACCGAAAGAGAGGGATAGCCGCTCAGCTGCATCAGGAGCTGGTGGTCGGTATGATTCAGGCTCGCCCGGAAGGATGCTCTGATGGAAAGTGAAAAGGCAAAACATGAGTTTGATGGTTTTTTGTGGGCATCATGCGGATTGTGACACCAACTCATTGTGCAAGGGATGTTAATTATGCATGAAATTACTGTCACATTTTTAATAGATACAAACTTTAAGGTGTCATATGGATTGCATAAGCAATGTTTTGGATAATAGAGTTTAAATGAAATAATCTGAACCGAACAGCTTCCGTTAAAGACTGGCTATTTGTTTAAATATTCACATAAATTACAAACGCTTTTCAATTTCACACCGAAAGAGAACTATCATCTATTATAGAACCTATTATGATATGCATTATTAATTAAAATTTCACAATTTGCATATTTCCGCCATAAAGGTTCCGTACGAATTTTCAGTGCATTCTAGGGTCTATCGCTTTACACTCTGTGGGTATAAAAACCATTGCACAGTTGAACTTCTGACCTCACGCTCATGAGCATCAAGTTGCCATACACCAACGGAAAGGGAAAGGAGATTTTTTTCCTCAATGTAAAGTATTCTGCGTACAAACGAGTGCCTCCTAAAGGTAGAATAGAAGCATCACTGAATTACCGGGAAAAAGAACGAAATCATAGCGACCGTTCGCCCAACTTGTGTGCATAGGGGGGAAGGTTACACATATTTTGGCTCGTTTATCACGGGAATTCTCCCGAGGATCAAACAAATGAGTTCCGGCCGTATTCCACAGTTAGAATATGAAGTACAGACCACCCCACGCGAGAGCCACGCCCCCTCCGGTACTGATGCGTGGAAGTGGTCGGTGTCCAGTTTGTAACGTTTGAAATCTACGGCCTCTAGTGTTGCCAAAAAAGTCGATCTGTTGTTCTGATGTTTATTTGAGAAATACTGAAATTATTCAAATGAGTTTTTTTCCAATGAAAAATAATCGATGTAGCCCGTGACGAATTTCATGCCAACTCGTAATTGGAGTTGGCAGCACAATCCCAAATAGCAGTGCAACGTTGTGGGTGTAAAAACATCGTTCATTCAAGCAACTTTGCATACCTCAAATATTCATAAAAGAATTGGTCTACTTTTTGAAATGGACAAAAAAAATTTCTTATTTTTTTACAATAATTAATCACTCAAACACGATAATACTTATAAAATGTTGGTCAAAGAATAAAATGTAGGAATACGTTTAAATTTTCATTAAAAAAATACCAAAATATTTCTTTTAATTAACATTGACAAAAAAATTATATTCGAAATTGAAATAATTTTTTTTTCAAAAATGTTTTTTTTTAAATTCTCAAAAAAAAAATATGAATAGCCTTACAATTTCGTACAAGTCATGCATACATCGGGAGATGGGCACTTTTACATGGAAAAAGTTTTTCTAACAACAAATTTTCATGTTTTCTTTGAAAAAATTTCAACTAATTCTAATTTTGTTCAAAGTCAAGATAGCGATATCCGATGTTACCCTTCTAAACTCGAGTCGACCGCGAGTAATCGGTTTCCTACATTATTAACATTAGAGTTAAAGAAAAATGTTTATATAGAGCCATTCCATGTCAAACCGATTGCGATAAAGAAATGAGAGATATGCAACACCTTCGCAGAATATAAATCTCATTGTTTTTAGGCATTCGCTAACAAGGTGTACACGTGTTCTGTTAAAGTTTTTCTTATTTGTTTGAGAATTAGTTCGTTCTTCCAAACCAGAAATGAGTGCATTAGCCCTGCTGAAAGTGTGACATGAAATTCTTGCACTTGAACCGATTTATTCGATTTATGGATCTACAAAAAAAAACATGGTGGGACAGTTATGAATGGAATATAAACATGGGACAATTGAGCTTGATGTTGTTTTTTTAAAGCTGGGAACAAACTATATGTTTTTTTGTGTTTTTCCATCAGATTATGCATAAAAACAACGTTTTATGAAGAAAAGTGAAAATCGTCAAAATCGTCGTTGGGACAACTATGCGTAGAACGACAGTATATCGGTTTGGCATGGAACGGCTGTTTATATATCTAGTACAAGCACATAGAAGCACGGTATGGTGCTTTCTTACTAATTTGTTTCATTTTTATTGATATTTAGATCTATCAGGAAAATTATATCAGTTTGGATAATGTTTATGTGGGTGCTGCTATCGAAATGTTGATCAATGAATATTTGCCAGTATGTAAAAAATTTCACACAAGGCCGAAGTTGGTTCCAAGACCAATTCGATCATGTTTTACATTACACTCTACAATCAAGTTCTAAAAAGTGTTAATTTCAATGATCTTTTAATCATCAACATGTCGATAATTGATTGATAGAAAAGAAGTATTAGGCTGTCAAAAAAGTCCTGTGGTATTTCCGCGAGCGCGTAGTTCTAGTTGTATTCATAGTATCGAGTCATACTATAGCTTGTTGGAAAGGTATTTTTGCGCGCTATAATATAGTTTTGACAGTGTTTTGTTTGGTTAAGTCGTTCGTGATTTATAGTGTCGCAAATATGGAGCAAAATAAAGAGAAAATCCGACATATTTTACAGTACTACTATGACAAAGGCAAAAATGCATCTCAAGCTGCCAATAAAATTTGTGCAGTTTATGGACCCGATACAGTTTCCATTTCCAGCGCACAATGATGGTTTCAACGTTTTTGTTCTGGTGTAGAGGTCGTCGAAGATGCGCCATTCTCCGGAAGGCCTGTCGTCGAAAATTGCGACAAAATCGCTGAATTAGCCGAGAAAGACCGGCATAGTAGCAGCCGTAGCATCGGCCAAGAGCTGTGGATAAGTCATCAAACTGTTATTAACCATTTGAAGAAGCTTGGATTCACAAAGAAGCTCGATGTATGGGTGCCACACACGTTGACGCAAAAAAACATCTTTGACCGTATCGACGCATGTGAATCGCTGCTGAATCGCAACAAAATCGATCCGTTTCTGAAGCGGATGGTGACTGGCGATGAAAAGTGGGTCACTTACGACAACGTGAAGCGCAAACGGTCGTGGTCGAAGCCCGCTGAAGCGGCTCAGACGGTGGCCAAGCCCTCATTAACGGCCAGGAAGGTTCTGCTGTGTGTTTGGTGGGATTGTCAAGGAATAATCTATTATGAGCTGCTTCCCTATGGCCAAACGCTCAATTCGGACCTGTACTGCCAACAACTGGACCGCTTGAAGGTAGCACTCATGAAGAAGAGGCCATCTTTGATAAACAGAGACCGCATTGTCTTCCATCAGGACAACGCCAGGCCACACACTTCTTTGGTGACGCGCCAGAAGCTCCGGGAGCTCGGATGGGAGGTTCTTTTGCATCCGCCGTATAGTCCGGACCTTGCACCAAGTGACTACTACCTGTTTTTGTCCATGGCGAACGAGCTAGGTAGTCAGAAGTTAGCCACAAAAGAGGCCTGTGAAAATTGGCTATCCGAGTTTTTTGCCAATAAGGAAGCGAGCTTCAATAACAGGGGTATTATGAAGTTGGCATCTCGTTGAGAACAAATCATCGAACAAAACGGCTCATATTTGACTTTAAACAGATGATTGTAACTAATTTTATGAACAAATGAAAATTAAAAAAAAATACCGCAGGACATTTTTGACAGTCTAATATATGTAAATTGTTTTCCTTCTACAAAGTCTTCCAAATATTTGCAATCATAATTTTATTCAGGATATCGATAATGAATTTAGGGAGATACGAAACCTGGATTTTTCTGATTTCACTTTAAACCAAGGATTCTCGAAGTGGTCGTCAATATCCAAGCCACTTGGGGTCAATATCGGTTTTCCAGGGGTCGACATAAAATTTATTTGAAAATTATTTGAAACTTTCACGATACTGTATTAGTTGTATTACGTTAACCAACTTGTTGTGAGAGTGTCTAATATTGTTGTAGAAACTATTATTGTTGTACTCTTAAAAACTCAACAAGTCGATGAACCTGCACAAGTTCATGCAAGATAGTGTGTTTGGGCATACAAATTCTTCAGGCACCTTTTAACTTGCTCTGTATTTGACACATATCCGCCATTTAACACTAAGGAAGTCGTAATCAAATTCAATTCCAAACATGGTTCAGATATTTTACTTTATAACAAACTTGCACTTAGGTATTTTGCGTTCTCAAATTCGTTGGAGCTTGAATGATAAAACACTCATCCGCTAATTTAATTTCAAAGATGTCATTAGATTGATAGAAAATCACTTGAACTTGCGATTTCAATGTTTTTTTTCAAAAATAAATTACCTACTTCAGTAATTTGTATAAATAATTATAAACCACACTTGATATTCACTGAATTTTATGTCTATTTATTTTGTTGAGTTTTGATGAGAAAGTTTACTCACTCAACCAAATGCAAACTTTTTAAATTGGTAAGTATTTTGTATGAATAAGAAAAAAAAGAGCTACAGATAGAATTTTTAAAAACATTTGGCTATACGAGTCTGTGGTATCACTTCATTCTGGAAATGGGGCCTCTTCCAAAATAGTTTGAGAATACCTACTGTAAATGAATACAAGGGTGCTTCTTTCATTTGGGGTAAAATTTTGTCACGAAAAAGGAATGACAATAATTTTGCTCTTTCCAAATTGAGAAAGAATATTCCAACATTTCTGATTCTGCCGCATTCTTGAGCAACAGTTGAACGATTGTTTTCAGAATACAATTTTAACAAAACAAAACTAAGTTTCTCTTTCTTAGTTTTGTTTTGTTCAAATTGTATTGTATTAGGAACAAAACTGTGTGATGAATTTTAACATCACAAAATTATGTGGACATGCGTAGATAGCAGCCAGGATTATTTAGAATGACACAAAATGTTAAACAAAAGTATAATGTTAAAATGTACGATCATAAACAGGACGAGGAAAATTGAAAATCCTACGGTACTCACTTATTAACGCTAACGCAGCGCAATTTTTTATGAATTTAGTTTTTAGCAATAAAATTTATTCTGATGTTAATGTAATAGGAAGCGAAGTCCCCATCTAACGAGGATAGGGAACCGAGGCGGCCCCAACATTGGCCTCAGAATAAGTTTTGTTACGAAAACATAAATTCATAATAAAAATAACGCTCCGGAGCCGTTAATACGCAAGTACCAATGCTACATACTGACACTGTCACTGTATATCTTTATTTTCATTGATAATATAAATAAAATTGAGAAAAAATTAATAATCAATTCTTCCAGCATTTTTCCAGTTTTTATTAAACTTTCCCAGCTTTTTCCAGTTATCTTCAAAAAAATTTTTTAACGTTCTTCAAAATTTTGGTTGCCATTTCTGCATTTGCTCCCTCGATGAGGCTCGTCCAGTAAATGGTGTTCATCAATCGAATGTCACACGAAGAATGAGTAACGATGCAAACACATACGAGCGGCGAGTACTTTTGAACTCACTTGCCTTTGTGCAGACCGGAATATGTATTGCTAACACGTACTTCTAAACTGAGGTCCCTGGGAAAATCATCATTTCAGATACTAGAGGCGATTGAAATTTCAAGTTCAAAGCCTTTAGAACAGGGTTTCTCAAAGACCCCCTGGAGTCGATTTCGGTTTCCCAGGGGTAGACAGAAACGAAAATTGATTTTGGGGGTCGACGGGGTCTGAATATCGACCCCTATAAAATAACACAAGTTCTTATTTGATATACTTGAGATGCTCCATAAGTTGTGTTATGTGAACCACCCTGTTATAAGAGTGACACATTTTATCCTGTAAAATTTTCTGAAAAAATCTGTATATCTGTATTTTTAGCAAAAAAGTTTGTATTAGAAAACTAACGGAAAAAATGGAAAGGAAGGTTTATTTTAATTTTGAATTTATTGTTCTTATTTATGGTTTGCTTATGTCGTATCAATACAACAAAATAAATCATAAAATAGTTTTTCTCATAATAAATTGTATGATGTTTATACATGGTTTTGTTGAATTTTGCTTTTCTTAAAATTCCCGTCAATTTCATCCTTGGCGCTCCTCCTTGAGCCGATAAATAGTTCTTTGCTTTTAAAAAAGTGTCCATCATTGTGGAAACCAACCGATTTCCGGACCTTTTTTGTTGGCATTGTGAAGCGAGAATATTCACTCAACACACTCAACACACCTCAAAAAGTGTCCCAAAAACATCCTTAGTAGGAGTGGAGAAGTGAGGTGACATTTCATATGGTTCAACATTTTTTAAATCAAGGTACATAGCTTCATGACTCAACCAAGGCGCCTAGAAGTATAACTTGCTAAAACTACTCTTCAGCCATATAGGAAGTCTACTGTGTTTTGTTTGTAAAGGATATACTTCTAGGCGCCTTGGACTCAACGATAAAAAAACAAAGTTTATTAGTAAGAAGGTAGACAGAGAAAATGAACTGTAATTAATTTAACATGCATATTTGAATTTGAAAAAAATAACTTTAGATGCTGTATCTTTGCAGAAAATCTGTGATTCTGTGTATGCAGACTTTGTATCTGAAGTTTGGCGAAAAATCTGTAAACTACAGAATATTCTGTATATGTGGCAACTCTGAGAATGACTAATATCTTAGTAGAAGGTATTATTGCTGTACATTTTAAAAACTTAACAATACGACGAGTTTGCACAAGATGAAAATAAAAAAGTACAAAAAGATAGAAAAAGAAGAAAAATCCGGAAAAAACGTGAACAGGTTCGTGCAAGATAATGTGTTTGAGCCCTTCAGGCATGTTTAACATTTCTCTGTATTTAAAACATAAACGCGATTTATCACAAAGGAAGTCATCATCAAATTCATGCCCAAATATGCTCCTAAGGTTGCAATTCATATGCGTTCTGAAATACTTGATAATTGAATGCTTGAATGATAATGTACTCAACTTGTAATTTTATTCAAGAGATTGTACGGTTACATAGCTAAATTAAGTGAACTAGAATAAAGTGATTGAAAAAGAATTTACAAAATGTTTGGTCATCTATGTGCATGGCGTAACAAAACTTTGTTTTAATTATTTTAGGAAACTTAAGATGGGTCGCGATAAGGGAAAAAAGGTCATTCAATTTATTATAGACCAACAGGTTTTCTCTGCAGCTGGACGAGTCTACATTACCCAGCAATGAAGCTCTGTTGATAGGGTATGTTCGATATATTAAAGATGAAAATATGTGCCAAGAAATGATTTTTGCTACATATATGAAGACCAGTGCTTGGAAATATTGCTTTGACATCAATCATTTCAGCTGAATTTTAGACCACATTCGTTCATTATATCTGTGCATTCGGGATACCTGAAAATGAACCAACTGCACACCTCACAATCCAAGCAAGTCACTCACAGTTGATTCATTTCATTTCATTTCATTTCATTTCGTTCATTCTCTTTTTCGTTCTGCTCTGTGTTCACGGAATGTGAACAAAAGGATCACGTCTAAACTGCTTAACTACGCGCTTGTGATCTTTTTCACTGACGGAGCATCCATTTTTGCCGTTCTTCACCTTCCGGTCGATGGTTAGGTTCTCGAAGTATCGTTTTAGTACTCTGCTGACCGTGGATTGGACGATTCCCAGCATCTTACCGATGTCCCGATGTGACAACTCCGGATTCTCGAAATGAGTGCACAGGATTAATTCACGACGCTCTTTTATCCTGTAAAATTTTCTGAAAAAAATCTGTATATCTGTATTTTTAGCAAAAAAGTTTGTATCAGAAAACTAACGGAAAAAATGGAAAGGAAGGTTTATTTTAATTTTGAATTTATTGTTCTTATTTATGGTTTGCTTATGTCGTATCAATACAACAAAATAAATCATAAAATAGTTTTTCTCATAATAAATTGTATGATGTTTATACATGGTTTTGTTGAATTTTGCTTTTCTTAAAATTCCCGTCAATTTCATCCTTGGCGCTCCTCCTTGAGCCGATAAATAGTTCTTTGCTTTTAAAAAAGTGTCCATCATTGTGGAAACCTACCGATTTCCGGACCTTTTTTGTTGGCATTGTGAAGCGAGAATATTCACTCAACACACTCAACACACCTCAAAAAGTGTCCCAAAAACATCCTTAGTAGGAGTGGAGAAGTGAGGTGACATTTCATATGGTTCAACATTTTTTAAATCAAGGTACATAGCTTCATGACTCAACCAAGGCGCCTAGAAGTATAACTTGCTAAAACTACTCTTCAGCCATATTGGAAGTCTACTGTGTTTTGTTTGTAAAGGATATACTTCTAGACGCCTTGGACTCAACGATAAAAAAACAAAGTTTATTAGTAAGAAGGTAGACAGAGAAAATGAACTGTAATTAATTTAACAGTCATATTTGAATTTGAAAAAAATAACTTTAGATGCTGTATCTTTGCAGAATATCTGTGATTCTGTGTATACAGACTTTGTATCTGAAGTTTGGCGAAAAATCTGTAAACTACAGAATATTCTGTATATGTGGCAACCCTGAGAATGACTAATATCTTAGTAGAAGGTATTATTGCTGTACATTTTAAAAAGTTAACAATACGACGAGTTTGCACAAGATGAAAATAAAAAAGTACAAAAAGATAGAAAAAGAAGAAAAATCCGGAAAAAAACGTGAACAGGTTCGTGCAAGATAATGTGTTTGAGCCCTTCAGGCATGTTTAACATTTCTCTGTATTTAAAACATAAACGCGATTTATCACAAAGGAAGTCATCATCAAATTCATGCCCAAATATGCTCCTAAGGTTGCAATTCATATGCGTTCTGAAATACTTGATAATTGAATGCTTGAATGATAATGTACTCAACTTGTAATTTTATTCAAGAGATTGTACGGTTACATAGCTAAATGAAGTGAACTAGAATAAAGTGATTGAAAAAGAATTTACAAAATGTTTGGTCATCTATGTGCATGGCGTAACAAAACTTTGTTTTAATTATTTTAGGAAACTTAAGATGGGTCGCGATAAGGGAAAAAAGGTCATTCAATTTATTATAGACCAACAGGTTTTCTCTGCAGCTGGACGAGTCTACATTACCCAGCAATGAAGCTCTGTTGATAGGGTATGTTCGATATATTAAAGATGAAAATATGTGCCAAGAAATGATTTTTGCTACATATATGAAGACCAGTGCTTGGAAATATCGCTTTGACATCAATCATTTCAGCTGAATTTTAGACCACATTCGTTCATTATATCTGTGCATTCGGGATACCTGAAAATGAACCAACTGCACACCTCACAATCCCAGCAAGTCACTCACAGTTGATTCATTTCATTTCATTTCATTTCATTTCGTTCATTCTCTTTTTCGTTCTGCTCTGTGTTCACGGAATGTGAACAAAAGGATCACGTCTAAACTGCTTAACTACGCGCTTGTGATCTTTTTCACTGACGGAGCATCCATTTTTGCCGTTCTTCACCTTCCGGTCGATGGTTAGGTTCTCGAAGTATCGTTTTAGTACTCTGCTGACCGTGGATTGGACGATTCCCAGCATCTTACCGATGTCCCGATGTGACAACTCCGGATTCTCGAAATGAGTGCACAGGATTAATTCACGACGCTCTTTTTCGTTCGACGACATTTTTCCAAATTTACGAAAAATTGACAGTGAAGCATGGCCAACGTGATCTATACACTCTTATCTGATTATAAGCGAAAGCTGAAGATATAATTCCTAAAAATTAAATTTCTACAGCGTTTTTTCCGTGATGCAATTTGATGTGACACACCCTTTAGTATACCGGTTTATTAAATATCAACATCGTTCTCGGACACTGACAAAACGGTAAAATTCATCGAGGAAGATAAGGAAGTACAGAAAATCCTTAATAGTGACAAAAAATGAGGAAAGCGCTGAGGAGTGTGAAGGAATCGACAGTGTAAGCCGAGGAAGAGGCATTTTTAAATTGTTCAAGCAAGCAAGTTTTACTTCTCAATTAAAATTGTTCCATTTTACATTGTGAATACGAATAAGAATATGAATTCCAATTGTCGGAAATGCTTCAAAAACTCCAATTCCGAAGTAAGAAAGTACCGGTTTGACTCAAATTCCGAACATTTAATTTTTAAAACTAGATTTACCGAGCATCAATGTTATTTTGATACTTATAAATGTTGTTATACGGAAGGGTATATCCTAAGAATAACGGGGTTTTCATTATTCAATTATTTATAACATTGATGATCAGTAAATTTAGGTTTATTTAGTTCTATGATGAAAACTAAACAGTTTTAAAAATCAGGTTAAAAAAAACAGAGATGCAAGATCGCGTAATCAAATAAAAAAATAAATAGAAGGTGGTGTTCAAGACACGATCGCATTGGAAATAATTCAAGCTTTTTTTCGCAGACAGCTCAAACTGTGCTACTAGAATGGCGGATGAAATTGACGAAGTTTGCATTCGCTAGTCGGTTCGATTTTGCAGAATGCTTCTCCGCCATCCAAGCCTATATAGTCCTTAGCTTTTTTTGTGGATGTGCGTGCAGATCTTGCCAATTTGCGATGCCATTTCGGAGTAACTTCAGAAATAACTAAATAAGCAAGAGACTGTCTCAATGAGAAAATCACACTTTTATCGGAATATTGGAAATGAACAGTCACAACATTCCTTACAATTCAATGACAATGAATAAATGTGAATGAAGTCTCATGATTCGAGCTTTAAAGAAAGCTCAGATAGAACAGAATGAATGTGAATGAATACATGTGTAAATTTGTTTGACGCCGAATTAATGACAGCAGTGTCGAAAAACGAAATAAACGCGTTACGCTGATAAAAATCTATTTCCAATATTTCTCAACAAGTTCAATATTTCCAAGCTCTGATGAAGACTGATACCAGAGGAGAATCGATCGGTTTTTATATACCGAAAAAGCTATTCCATGGAAGAACATAGATACTGATGGTGCACCATCAATGGTTGGTCGTCATCGTGGTTTTACAGCTCACTCAAAGTTACAACTGCCTAAGGTACTGGCCATTCACTGCGTGATTCACAGACAGTATTTAGTAGCAAAAAATCTGAGTCCTAGATCGCATCAATCAATGAGTGCTATCAAAAACCTTCGAAGCAATTTTTTGAACACTCGATTATTTGCTCAGCAATATAAGAAAAACGACGAAATCTTTACTCGGTTACTTCTACACGCTGGAGTTCACTGACTACCAAGAGTGTCTTGCATAGCAAGATTATCAGCATTTTTTAATTCGTGTTTCAGCTGCAGGGTGACGATTTCAACTTGATTGAAACAATATCAATAATGTCGGCCCTTCTGACAAAACCTTCAAAACAAAATTTAAGTGTAAGAGAATATTCACAGTTTCCGCATTTGTCAAAATTAACACAAAAGCTTCAAGACCATGTTATATTATCATATGACACTCAACTGGACGCATTACACAAGGACTTTACTAAAATGTATTTAGATCTTCAAAATTATCGAATTTCTCAGTGGATAAAAAATCCGTACTATATCACGTCCATGGAATGAGTCAAGGTGATAATGCAAGAAAAGTTGATTATCATCAGTACAGATGTGGCAGCAGTACAACCAAGGTTGTCATATGTTATGTCATAGTTATAACGAAACATTGAAAAACAGTATCCTGCGATGTGAGACATAAAATATCTTCTCGTTTTTCCATCATCATACATTGTCGAAAAAGGCTTCATTATGGTTACAAACAACGCTAAACTGAAGGAACCATTTGAAAATCAACGAACGCGGAGATTTCAGGCTTTAGCTAACCAATATTGAACCGTATTTTGATATTTTTGTAGTTGTGGACAGATTGGTTGGCGATTTGAATGTTTTCATAGCTTGTGAGTATTTTGTCTTAATCATTATTTATTTTATTTTACTTTTTTGTTATCCCATTTATTTATTTATCAGGCTCAATAGCATTTTATCTGTAACAGAGCCGGGTTTTTATCGTGTACATATACATATGTTTATGTTTCTATAAATTGTAAATTACACAGTAGAAGTAGTAGCCATTTAGGCGTTAGGTTTTACTCTTCCATTACATTATGGTAAATAACACTGTAGTAGCCATTTAGGCGTAAGGGTATTCTATCTGTTCTTCTATTGTTCAGCAGACCGGAGAGCGGAGACAGTTGATATTGATCATTGTTGTGTTATTTATAGAACAGCAGCACGATGTTTCTTGCAGAGCAAAGCAGTTATATGGATAAATCGATCTTTGTTCCACCGTGGATCGATCTCCATCGCTGATGATGGTTGCATGGACGTAGTTATTCTATAACAACACAAAGATGGTCAATTGAGGGCCCTGAGTTTGAACTCACGATCAATCGCTTAGTAAGCGAACACGTAACCAAGTGGCTACGAAGACCCCCATTTATTACACTTGATATTTTCTAAATTTTATCTCTTTTTATTTTGTTCAATATGATGAGAATTTTTTTTTCTGTATTATAGTATTGTATTGCCTTTTTTTGGCTGGTTTGTCACATTACTTCCATTTTTTTTTAAGAATGTCGGGAGTGTGAATTGAACTCGTGACCTTTTGCGTGAGAGATGCGGTTACCACTACGCCAGATCGCCTCCGTGAAGAAATAATGTCAAGTTTGTTCATTTAACCAACTGCAATGTTTTCAAATTGATAATTATTTAGTAAGGAAAAAAAACTGAAGATAGGATTTCCGAAGAAATTTGGCTGTAGGGGGTCAAACAAATTGATGACTACAGAAATAAAGGGTGTGTCACATCAAATTGCATCACGGAAAAAACGCTGTAGAAATTTAATTTTTAGGAATTCAGCTTTCGCTTATAATCAGATAAGAGTGTATAGATCATGTTGGCCATGCTTCACTGTCAATTTTTCGTAAATTTGGAAAAATGTCGTCGAACGAAAAAGAGCGTCGTGAATTAATCCTGTGCACTCATTTCGAGAATCCGGAGTTGTCACATCGGGACATCGGTAAGATGCTGGGAATCGTCCAATCCACGGTCAGCAGAGTACTAAAACGATATTTCGAGAACCTAACCATAGACCGGAAGGTGAAGAACAGCAAAAACGGATGCTCCGTCAGTGAAAAAGATCACAAGCGCGTAGTTAAGCAGTTTAGACGTGATCCGAGAAGTTCGGTCCGGGATGTCGCCAATAAGCTGAATTTGTCAAGTTCATTCGTCCAGCGGGAGGGCCTGCGTACATACAAGGTTCAGAAGGCTCCTAACCGCGACGAAAGGCAAAGCATGGTGGGGAAGACGCGAGCCCGGAAGCTGTACACCGAAATGCTGACGAAGCCGCATTGCCTGGTAATGGACGACGAAACCTACGTCAAAGCGGACTTTCGTCAGCTGCCGGGCCTGTTGTTCTTCTCCGCAGAGGACAAATTCAGCGTTCCGGAGGAGATTCGCAAGCAGAAACTATCCAAGTTTGCCAAAAAGTACATGGTGTGGCAAGCGATCTGCTCTTGAGGAAAGCGGAGCGCCCCCTTCGTGATGACCGGCACGATAAACGGGCAGGTTTACCTTATGGAGTGCCTACAGAAGCGCTTACTACCACTATTGAAGCAGCACGAGGACCCGACCATCTTCTGGCCGGTTCTCGCTTCGTGCCACTATTCAAAGGACGTGTTGGAGTGGTACGAAGCCAACGGGGTCACCTTCGTGCCAAAGGAAATGAACCCGCCCAACGCGCCGGAGCTTCGCCCAATAGAGAAATATTGGGCGATTATGAAGCAGGCCCTCCGGAAGAACCCAAAAGTTGTCAAATCGGAGGCGGACTTCAAGAGAAAATGGATTTCTGTTCAAAAAAAAACTACAACCTGACGTTGTACAGAACCTTATGGACGGGGTAAAGAGGAAGGTGCGAGCATACGGGTTTGGGCTCGAAGTATGAATAAAAAGAAAATGCCAAAAGTTGTTTAATAGTTTTTATTTTACTGTCTAAAATTTTCAAAAGGATCGGTCTACCGGGCGTATTTCTACAGCGTTTTTTCCGTGATGCAATTTGATGTGACACACCTTTTATATTATAGATAAAAATAGCATTTTCTCTTTCGTTATATCGTAGATATAACCCACCCATTTTTAGCGTCTGAAATCCAATTGTCATCTGATTTTTTGAAGCAATGTGCGTTATTTTCTATTGAGCCATTCAGATAGGAGATTCGCCCTTGGCGAGCGTTCCCTGGCAACCCGGTCGCGTGCGTTCTTTCTCGAGGATCGCCGGGGATGTGTTTTAGGTGCGCTTTCGGTTCTTGAGAATGATAAATTCGCATAAATTGTAGCAGGAAGTTCGGCTTTTACTGCCGGAAGCGGTTCACAAATGGGAAATAATATTCACCGTGATATAATGGTGTTTCGCTCTCGGTATCACCCCCATATCTTCCCTCAGTGATGCATCATTCAGACGATACTCACGAGGGTACTTCGCTGATTCTTGCTCCGATGTTTTTTTTTCTCATTTCTTGCACGATACAAACGTTTACTGGAACGCGGTAGATGGTGGATTCCCCACATCAGTGCCCTGGGAGAACACTACAGAATAAATATTATAATATAAATGTGTACATGGATGAGGAAAGTGCACTGATGAGTTAATCACATCACAACGAAATTGTATGGATTTATTAACTGCTTCTTGGCGGGAATTTGGCTTCCGACGATGCGATAAATCGGGAAGCATCATTCCGATGCACATCCTCCAAGGAATCACAGCAAGCCACTCGGCGAATGATACTCATAATTATTTGAGCATGTCCAGCCCCTCCGTTGGCAGCGCAAAAGTTATGCATGAATTTATGTTATATTGTGATTTATTCTTCATGGAAAAAGCTGTGGATAATATATAGATTACACATTCCATGGCAACAGCATTGTTGGTGGCTGCCGACTTGAGCAGTACTACGAGAGCACAGCATTCGCGGAAACGACATGGTGATGATTGCGGACCACGAGGCGCCGTGCATTGTAAAAAGGCCGGACCAACTCCAGCCCATCCTAGGCATCATCACATCGGGGATATGTAACGGTACAGAAGATATTGTGCCCAAAACGGACTGAAGTTAATAAAATATTATTTTACATTGCCTCGGTGATAGTCTAGCGTGTATATGCGCATTCTGACGGAAACTTTTGGCAGCTATCGCTGGCCGGGCAGAGCATATGCATTTCTCCATAAACATTACTACACTGCAGTGGCGTCCTTTGTGTCCATCCCGGGTGCAAATGTAATGCGATGCGTTTCAGCAGGACGATTCTTGTAACAGGTTTCAATTATTCGGAAAAAGCTTAGCGATTCCTTGAGTTCGAATTCAGATTTAACATAATAATTTCTCAGAAGTGGATAGAAGCGAGCATGCAATCTGTCACACGCAATTTGTTTTCCCGGCTGGAGTGTTTGCCTTCGATAACAGATGATGTAAAGGAATTGAAGTTAGCTATAAATATTTAGACAGAGATTTCATTGCGTAACCATGGTCTGTATAATTATTTGTGTGACTGATAAGAGTGCATGACATCATGATGCTAGGAGAAGTGATGAAATTGTATTGCAATACAATTAACGGGCAACGTTACAGCCTCTTTTTTTTTAGGTTTTCAGAGATATAAGGCTATTTTGAAGCTAATATTTTAGATTTAATTTATTTCCAGTCGGATAGCTGTTTTCACCTGCAGTATATAATCAACAATGCCTATCTTGAATAACTTAAAATGAACACTGCTTGAAAATAAAAAAACACAAAATTATTCTTGATTACCATATCCAAACAAAAATACGGTAGACCCATGACACTTGGTGATATACTGATTGAGCGAATTTAATTACGGTTGCACCCAATCTTGAGGGTGACGGCGAAAATCAGGGTAGACCACCAGAAATATGTCCAGTCGTTTGCCGCCTCCCATTTGCGTGTTTAATTAACTGTTGAAAGTCATTTCCATATAAGTTTTACGATGTCGTTAAACTTTTGGATCCCCCAAACCGTTTTACGAGTTCAGTTTTGCCGTGTTCCGATCTAATCATCGCCCTTCACGCTGCGGATTAACCAAAAGTCTCGCCTACACGCATGTCATCATTCATCCATCCGTTTGTTGAACTGTCGTCGGTCGAACTGTTAGAAACGGCTTATCAACCGATTAGGGAATCTATCTTGTCGGACTGCCTCTTTCTTCGAGATCGTCCCTCCAGTCACACAGTTTGAGGCAAGTGCTGAAGCTCAATGGAAAACCACTCGGTGCATAACGGCGGAAGAGATAATCTGGGACAGATGTCATCTGTTTTACGCTTCGGTGACTCATTTGAATCAGAGTGGACGGCTCGGTCAGCCCGGGCGCATTGTTCATATTGTACCATAGTTACCTTTTTTCAGGTGTATTATACTGACCTCGCTGGAGACATAATGAAAATAAAAAATTGCTCTGGTAGCTATAGCTGATTTGGTTCTGCCGTATTTTTTTAAAATACGGTAGGAGTACTTTTGGGCCCACAATTCACGGGAACCTTGACAAGCTTTTCTGGTATTTATTTGTTACCTAGAACGAAACTAGAACAGTACTGCGACATACAACAACAGTACACATGGGGGTTTCCGTAGCCACATTGGTTGCGCGTTCGCTTAGTAAGCGAACG